>NC_080068.1:12110428-12252489 GCF_949987535.1 Balaenoptera acutorostrata
AAATTAGTCAAGGAAAATCTCATAAATAAATATATAAAAGTGATAATGGGCTTTCAGAGGCATTCGCAGTCCTTGCTGCACTCCAGGAAAAGACTCCAGTGTGTGTCACTGCTCTCTCCAGGGAGCCTGGAATGGAGCTGCTTTATGTCTCTGTTCCTAACTACAGGGCAGGTTATTTATTCTGCTTCAACTTCCTATTTTCCTTCTTCACTCAAAAGGACAGAAAGAGAAAGGACAAGTGGCAGAAAATAATTTAACAGACAGCTGATCAGTAAGCGGCAATATGTTGTATTGTCATTTCTCCAAAAAACCTTAAATGAATTGAAATAAATTAGAGAAAAAAGTCAAGCTAAATGTATATTTGATTTTGTTAGTTGTTCAATAGTCTTAAAATTGCAGAGTTTTTATTTATATATTTGAACAGAATTTATTTTCATAATTACACGTATTTATTGAAAATAAATTAGAAAATAAGAATAGGCAGGAAGAAATCACCTCTAGTGTCAAATATATCCTTAGATAACTGAAAGGCTTGTGATGTTTAAGAATTTGAAAGAGGTAAATAAATACTAATGAGAATTCTGATCATTAAAGTCACATCACTTTGAAAAACTGTTTTAATTTAAGGGTTAAATCAACCAACTCCATAAATAATATATTCTAATTTGGGTGATACTCTCTCCTTTTCTTTTTGTTTTTTTAAACATAGTCTAAAAATTTTGCTCTTCATACATTAGGACATTTATCTTATGTTATCATCATTATATTCATTTAGTATATACTTTTAATTCCTCAGTATGGTATTATCGATTTGTGATCCATATTTCTCTTATTGAAAGAAAATAATTATAACCCATTCCCAAGAATCAAGAGAGAGATTTTGATAAAAGAAAAATTTTGCCAAGCTACTATACTTTTATTTCCATAATTTAAACTAAAAAGTATGAGTGTTTTATAATTATTATCTTCCTATCTGTTTAAATATTGTCATGCGATTGATAAAATCAGATCATCCAAATTAATTCATTTTGTGGTTCTTCAAGTTTTCACTTATTGCAAGTATTTATTGAGCACCTCCTATAGGACAGACCCCATGCTAGTTTTCTTATCTAACACGTGTGTCAGATGATTTTTACCTGTGTATTATTTATTAATCATAGACTTTTAAATCTGGAGGGGATTTACAAAATTGTAGTGTAAATTAGATTTCTCATTTTGAATATTAAAAAATAGCAAAATAACAATAAAGTCCCAGAGAATTTAAAGACTTTCCCCAGGTGGTTGATAAACCAACTCTCTTAAATAAGAATAAATTATGAACATAGATGTTAAGAAATTTGGCTGTTACTATAAAATCAAACTAAAATGCATTAGAGTTGGCAAGGGAAGGAAAATTTTACTTATAGAGATTGTTTCTACTCAGGAGAATAGGTTTTTTCCTAATTTGTTTAAGGTTGCCATAATGGTTATCCTCAAAATTTCCCAATAGAATTATCTTAATATAGTTACAATAGTTTCAAAGAGTCAGAGATTAAAAAAATTTTTTTACCCAAGTTTAGGAAAGGAACAAATATAAATGATCCTTATAAAAATGCATAAATATAAAAAATACCCATCATAATTCCTCACCTGTAGCTATCAACTAGAGTTGGTTTTGCATAAAACCCATCACTTGGGAGAACTCTTTTTGTTTATAGTTTAAATAAATTGAATGAATTTTAAAAATAAATAAGAAGTTGTACATAAAAAAGTCTACACAGGTCTGGAAATAAAATTAGGATTAGTTAAAGTTGCAAATAATATCAAGTAGGGATTAGGGGCAAAGTTTTCAAATGTTTATGTCTTTAAATTTTGCTCTATTGTTTTTAAATGTAACATTCCTTTATGATATCTTTTCAGTTGATTTTATAAAAATTATATATAATTTGTATTATTACCCGTTTTATCTCTGTGTTAGAATGAATGCTTAATTTCTTTCTGAAGAGAATGTTGCCCTGCCAAATGGACCTCTTACTGGAATTAAGTATGAAACAAAGATTGCAGAGAAGGAAATCCATCCCACCCTTGCTCCGCAGTGAACTGGCTAACAGGGTAACAGAACCTCTTCCTCTCAGTAACCATAAACTTGAACTCACTGTTGCTCAAAGCCTTTTACAGATTTTGCCTGAGGGAACATGCTCAGTTCTTCCATTTCTTGACCCTCTCTAAGAATCTGATAAAGGCTAACAGTGCTATCTAGCAGCTTCCTAGAGAAACACACACCTATAGCGTAATACCATGCTCCCCAATACACACAGCAATTGTCCAGAGGTTCATAGATTTCTCTGATGTACAAACCCCTACCCTGGTGTTCTAAGCTCCTCTTGGATTAGGGCAGACCACCATACAGCTTGCACTGGACTGCATCTTACTAGTGCTCTGTGAAATTCCTTTTATTGAATTATGTTCTGGTAAGAAGCTATCAACCTTTATTGAACTGCATTGTAACAAACAGCCCCATAAAATCCATCACGGTATTTACTGTCAGGATGGTTTTAGAGGGTTGTTTATTACATTAAGCAGTAACTTTCTGTGAGGACCCACAGAAGAATCTTCTCCATGGTGTCAACATCAGGAATGACTTAGGCAACTGGTTTGTTTTACCTAATGAACACTGCAGTTGATCCCTTTTCCCTTTTCTAGAAAGCTCTGTGACTCTACTTTAAGCCAGGCATAAGAACTTTAGAGGGTATGTTTTGTATGCTAATTTAATTCCTGATCCCATCGTATTTTCCTATTATTATTTTCACATTGCATCATTTTTAAATTTTAATTTATTTCTCGGTGCTGTATTTTGCTTTGGAAGCTGCCTTAACTCTGTTTTAGACATGGAGGGCTATGAATAAATAAAATATTCTGGGCTTATTTTTTCTTTCTTTAACTTTTTTTCTTTTTTGGGGAGAGGAAAGGGGTCTGGAAAATTTTTATGGTTCTAATAATTCTCTCCATTAACAACACTTAGAAGTGAAGAGGATTAGGACATATGCTTATACCCTACATATAAAATCCTAGGAAAAGAACTGTTAAAAAATAAAACAAAAAATAAATATAATATTATACAAACATGACATAGGACTAATATAAAAACGTTAACCAACCAAGTAATTTATCTTTTTTGATATTAAAACCGGAGGAAATGGGCTTTGATTGCAGGAAGAAGAACATAAATTGCACATACAGACAGATTATTCACTTAACAAACATACTGAGTGCCACTGCAAAACAGAGCACTGGACTGCATGAGCACAGAGATAAATAAGACACCATCTCTGTCCTCAGGAGACGTATGTGACAAGGCAGTAATGCAGCATGGTATGTATAAGGAGGGCGCAGATAGCCTGTCTGGATTTGAAACCAAGGTCTGCAACATGTTAGCTGTATAACACCTCTAAGCTTCTTTCTCATAGTTGTGAAGACAAATGACACCTGTGATGTGCTTAGGAGGCAGTTGTTATTTATCAAGTCCTAGACTACTGAAACTAAGAAGCAACACAACATCACTAGAAGCTGGAGGGAAGTGACACACACACACAAAAGAGACCAAAAAAAAAAAAAAAAAAAAAACCCAAACAATTCTGAAGTGCTACATGGATTAGAGAGACCATGAAACCTCAGAACTGGTGCAAAGAACTATTAGATTGGCCAGTTTGGTACAGGGCTGAACAGTTTCGAAAGTGCTTGCACATGCAGACTGTTCTATTTGTTTCTCACACAGTCCCATCTTCAGGAAGACAGAACTGAGCTTCAGGGAATCTTAGTACCTGTAACACTTCATATCGCGTGGCCCTTAGGTCTTCTGGCTGGAAATGTAGTGCCCTTTGTGCTCCAGAAGGAGAGCTTAGAGAACGTTTAGCAAGACATCTCACTTCAAAATATTTGCTTATTATGTGGATCAAATCAACCTAAGATCGAAACACAGCCAGTGAAATATAATTCCATACCACAAAAGTCTCCTGAAACAGCCATTTTAGACAACTGAGGCGGATATTAGTATACTCCCCCTTAATACCTGTATGACTGCAAAAAAGAAAAAAACCCAAAACTCATCATTTGGCTCCTATAGAAGTGCTTTGTAAAGCTTGAGAAAGTTCTTGTTTTAACAGAACAATTATAGTGCTTACAAATATTTATTTTCTTCTCAGTTTCTAGAAAACATTGTCTATAACAGTACTATAACAGGCTTATTATTCATAATAATTTTTCAGTGTTGAAGTAATGGTGTTTTGGTTTTCTTGGAAAATTGTATCCTAATTATATTCTAAACTAAGTTGTCCAAAGCCTTGCACTACTTTGCTTATTTTATTTTGCCAAATATTCTGAAAGCGGAATGAAGATCTTGTTCAGAGGTCTTGGGGGCAAATACGATAAGGTTGACCTGTAAGGTTGACCTCCAAGTATTACATATTTATAGGAATAGCTAATGCTTAATAAATTGCTATTATCATGCTTTTTATAATTGCTGATCAGTCTTTTTTAAAACCTTTTAGTGTACCCTGTATTTAGAGTAGCAGCAGGGACTTACTTAGTCTCATTTCTGGTATAGCTTAGAACATCACCTAACATTAAGTAGGTATTCTGTAAATATTCAATCAATATCACCTGAATGAATGATCTAATTATTCATTTGCCTAAAGTGTTTATGATTCAAGCATTATACTAAGGAAATGTAGACCCAACAAAATATTACCTGAGTTGTGTGCCTATCAGAAGAGTCATAATATACCTATAGTCGTTAACATTGTAATAGACAGATTGAGCATACCTATCTGTATGTGCTCCAGAAAGGGAGATCTGTCACTCTTACTATGACAGAGAAAACAAAACAAAACAAAATGCTAGGAATTACCAGAGTAATAGTAAGAGTAAAGAAGTTATAGATAGAACATCTAGGAATATAATCTGAAAGAATTTCAATTTTCTAGAAGTTATCTGAAAACCTCCCAAAATGTATACCTGATGATTTTAGATCTATTCATGGGGTCTGTAGAGTCATTTAGTAGACTAAAAAAATAGACATTGATACATAGTAGATAAATGTAGCTGCTAAAACTTGTCATAGCCTTAGTTTGATAGTTTGATAGGTCGTTACATTCTTGTCTTTATCAACAAAAACAGTTTATAACTGTTTTCTATTCTTCATTTTATATAGGTAGAATCCAAGTTTTCCAAGAGGTATTGTGCCCTGGATTTAAAATCAGGTTTAGAGCACATAGATGTCTTATTTTGATGCCAATGTATTCATTCTTAATTAGGACAGGAGATGCTGAAAATTTATTTAGTGATAAAGTTAATACTTCTCTCCCTGTGGCATCTGGTCTCCAGTGGCCTGGAGTCATTGTCTAACCTGAATTTAATAATAGTTGAGATAGTTGTTCTATATGACCTTGTTTGAATTATTGTCATTGATATAGTAAGTCTCTTTAATTCATCTGGAAATTGCCTGAATATCCTGGTGTCCTTGGACCAATATTTCTGTGAATCCAAATGAAGTATCTGAGAACCACAGAGAAATACAATTTGATTAGTGCTGTTTTTTTTTTTTTAAATTTCAACTTATATTTGTTCCTTCCCAAAAGATTATATACACATATATACAAGCTTATGATTTACAGGCATATGGATTTTTTAAAATGATGTAAAACATAAACTGAGCATTTGTTATTTGAATTTTAAAGTTTTGATTAGTAATTTATTAACATTTGAATTTAAGTGAGTGATTTTACTTCTTTTTATCTTAAATTTTTAATATTATTAGAAGTATTTTAAATATTTAGAAATATCAGGTCCAGGATAACTGAATAATCTAGACTTTATGTGCAGTTATATTCTAGATACAAAACACCTGGAGATATAAAAATTTGAAGTGATAAATGCAAAAATTTTATGTTCTAGATGGTTTGTTTTGAGAACAAGAAGATATCATGTAGAAA
The DNA here is from genome assembly GCF_949987535.1 of Balaenoptera acutorostrata. NCBI lineage: Eukaryota > Metazoa > Chordata > Mammalia > Artiodactyla > Balaenopteridae > Balaenoptera > Balaenoptera acutorostrata. The sequence goes on from NC_080068.1 coordinate 12,116,398, forward strand.
ACTTTAACTATTTAACATCTGTTTTATGTTCAAATTAACTACAAAGCTTGAATTCATTTAAAATGAATGAAAAAAAAGTGATGAACTTTCTTCTAGGCTTTAGGTGCCTTTTGGAAGCAGTTTCTTTTTCCCCATTCAGGGTTAAGTGACCAACTAATTCACCTAGTAACTACTTTAAATCTCTCTTCTCCTTGGCCTCTCATATCAATCACAATCCTGTTCAGTGTCAACTATTAACTTTACCAACTGAAAGCTAAGGATGTGTGACATAAATTACCTTAATTTTTGCTCCTATCATCTCACATTTTCTACTATTATTCACTCACTCATTGAATCTCCTTTCCTCTACTTCCCTTTATTTATCCTAGGATATTGTCTGGGAGTCCCCTGGTAGCAGCAGAAGAATCTGACCCAAGTGTGGTCCTCTTCTGTCCTGCGGGCAGGTCACTGAGTAGCCCATGCAGATATCTGCTGGGCACTGCAGTGCCTGTCTAGTCGTGTGGACAGTTCCTTAGCACCCACTGTTGAAATCTATGAATTTTGCCATAGCTTTGCTTTTCTAAGGTGCCTGCATTCCATTCCATGGTTTCCTTATCCTAAGCCTAGTCTTCTTCAGGCCCATTGGTTTATGGAGGGCATCTGTTTCCTTCTCAAAGATCTGTTAGGGTAAACAGGAGGAACAATCTCAGGGAAACTTGTCTAGTCACATACAGTACTAGATGCATTTTATTGGGTTTTACTCTCTCCAATTATCAGGTTTCTTTTGAGAGTTTTAGTAACTTCAGAGACTCTAGCATCATCTAATCCCTACCCTGATCTCTTCCAAATCTCTGCAAGCTCCTTCGAACACCAGAGCGGCTTTTCCTCTTCTCATATGGCAAGAACTTATCTTCTTATATATCATCTCCTCTATCCTTGGTATACCGTGTCTTATAGCAAAACTGCTATTGCAGACATGTAAGCCTTGCCCTTGATATGTAAAGGGAATTTTCTGAAGCCTTACTTTCAAGACTATGTCTTTTAAGGACTTGAAAAAGAGATTCTAAATAGAAACTCAGAGCTAAGTAATGACCTCTCTGAAACTGGAATCACATATGCTCCTTACACAAATGAGTATCAAGGAGTTAAAGGATGGGGCGCTGTAAGCCAATATGATTTACAGAGAGTAAAAAGTACATTTCTTTCATGGTCTCAAAGTATTACCCCTTTTCAATGTGTATTACTTTACTTATTATTTTTATCCTTAAAAAAGTCTGGGAATCGGATAAAACTTAGTTTGAATCCTAACTTCATTGGAGACTTAGTTTCTTCTTCTGTAAAATGTAATAACAATGCCCACCTGGTTGTTATCAGAACTAAATGAGTTAATTAGAATAATTTCTTAAAATAATAACATGCTTTATAACCTGTGCTATTAACATGACTATCAGGGTAATATTTAATATGTAGTAATTAACTGTTGTTTGATGATTACAGGTAAAACTATAGGTAAATCACAATCACCATATTTAGCTTTTAGAAAGCTCTCTCCAGAAGTTAATTACTTTTCTCCAGCTTTCCTTTCTTATTTCGAAGCCAACTCCCTTACTTCTGCTCTGAGTAACATGTATTTCCTGCCTCCTAAATGGGCCTTTTGTCATTAAATATTTACTTCTGTATTCAATTTATCTAAACTGAATTGACTCCTTCTCATGTTTAAAGCCCTTCTGGTCTACAAATATATATATATCTTGCTAATTTCTGCTTCAAGTTTTCTTCTTTCTAGTACCAGATTTCTTGGATACATATTAGATATGTGTATTCTTATGACTGCCCAGCCTTTGAACCTACTTACTAATATTGTAGAACTTCCTTCCTTTATGATCTTAGTTAGAGATGGAGCATTTCTCACTAGAGCAGCTGAAAATGTCAGTTACTCACTTCTGCATCTTCCTTTACTGCTAGCATGGGGACACATGACTCAGGCTCCATTAACCTGGTATTCATATTCCAAAGACATAGTCATAGCTAGTCACTTTCAAGACAGTTTCCACAGTTTCATGGAGACTGAGAGCCTAGGACAGTAGTTGAAGTGGTATTAATGGTACCATCCTTTGTCCAGAGCTGGCTGACTTGATAGTGCAAACTCTACTATCTGGTGCTGAGATGTGATGGTAGTGTGTCTTTGTTGGACCCTGACTGTGATGTGCATGGCCCTGAACTTGGTTACCCAGCCTTTCTTTTACTTCTGATAACTACTCAATATCATTTTAATAAATAACTTTTCTGCCTCACTCAGCCAGAGTCGGTTTCTATTGCTTGCTACCAAGAACCCTGACTGAAATGAAAGAGTAGCCTACTTTCACTGCTTCATCCCCTTTCCTTCTGTTCTGCCTTTAACTCACTGCCAACCAGATTTCGTCTGCACTGAAGCTGGTCTCTTCTAGGGCAAAGTGACCTAACTATTGCCAAATAAAAAAGCCTCACTCCTAATCCTGCAGAGACTTAACCACACCACAGGACAACACTGATCTCCCTTTTCCGTGAAACATTATCTTCCTCTCCTGCTTCTTTTCCTACCCTTGACTCCTGCCTTCCCGTATTATACCTTGTCTCCTCTCCACGGACTTGAGTTTTAATTGTGGCTGTGTTTTGTCATACTCCTATAATTTCTCCATAGGAGAGTTTTTCTACCTCTACAACTTCAGTTTCTCTTTGAGACTTCCAACTTCAAATCACAAGCCACATTTTTTTGTTTGTGGGTTTTTTTTCCAAATTTTATTGGATGTCATGCCCAATATCAAGCCCAGATTTCAGAATGTTTGCTGGATAATGTCTACACCATATGCACCTCAGACTCAGTATGTCCTATATGTAACTTTTCCACCAGACCTGCTCCGCCTGGAAATTCTCTATTTTAGTTAATGGCATGTTCCCAGTTACTGAGAGTTGGCAAATATTCCGTTTTCATTTCCTTTTTGCCCCTACTTCTCATTAGCAACACAGCTTGTTTCTGTCCCTGAAATCTCTTACATCACTTTTTTTTTTTTTTTTTGCCCATCCCCTTGACAGAACCTCGGTTTGGCTCTCATTATATTTTAATTGCCTTCTGTTGTCTTTGATTCTGTCTTCTTTGAATCTATTCCACATTTTTGGCAGCATTATCCTCCTAAAATACAGCTGTGATGATGTTTCTTTGCTAGTCCAAAAAAATCTGTTTTTCACAAAACCGTGTCTAAATTATTTATTCTTAAATTTCTAACAATTTATCTAATAATGTCTACTGTGGACAGTGTCCTAGGTATATTGGTAACATTTATACTCATAAAAATGGACTTTCTAGCCCACATTTAAAAAATTGAATTGTAATTAACATACAATATTATATTAGTTTCAGGTGTACCACATACTGATTCAACACTTATTGCAGTGAAATGATCACTGCAATAAGACCAGTTACCTTGGCTATTCGGGGTCTTTTGTGTTTCCATACGAATTGTAAAATTTTTTGTTCTAATTCTGTGAAGAATGCCATTGGTAGTTTGATAGGGATTGCATTGAATCTGTAGGTTGCTCAAAACTACAATGAGATATCACCTCACACCAGTCAGAATGGCCATTATCAAAAAATCTAGAAAAAACAAATGCTGGAAAGGGTGTGGTGAAAAGGGAACCCTCCTGCGCTTTGGTGGGAATGTAAATTGATACAACCACTGTGGAAAACAGTGTGGAGGTTCCTTAAAAAACTAAAAATAGAACTACCATACGACCCAGCAATCCCACTACTGGGCATATACCCTGAGAAAACCATAATTCAAAAAGAGACATGTACCACAGTGTTCATTGCAGCACTATTTACAATAGCCAGGACATGGAAGCAACCTAAGTGTCCATCAACAGATGAATGGATAAAGAAGATGTGGCACATATATACAATGGAATATTACTCAGCCATAAAAAGAAACGAAATTGAGTTATTTGTAGTGAGGTGGATGGACCTAGAGTCTGTCATACAGAGTGAGGTAAGTTAGAAAGAGAAAAACAAATACCGTATGCTAGCACATATATATGGGATCTAAACAACAACAAAAAAATGGTACTGATGAACCTAGTAACAAGGCAGAATAAAGATGTAGACATAGAGAATGGACTTGAGGACACGGGGTGGGAGGGGGAAGCTGGGGTGAAGTTCAAGTATCATCGACATATATACACTTCCGAATGTAAAATAGTTAGCTAGTGGGAAGCAGCCCCATAGCACAGGGAGATCAGCTCGGTGCTTTGCGATGACCTAGAGGGATGGGATAGGGAGGATGGGAGGGAGGCTCAAGAGGGAGGGGATATGGCGACATATGTATGCATATGGCTGATTCACTTTGGTGTACAACAGAAACTAACACAGTATTGTGAAGCAATTATACTCCATAAAGATCTATTAAAAAAAAAAAATAAGACCAGTTACCATCCGTCACCATACAGAGTTGCTACATTGTTGACTATACTCCCTGTGTGTACATTACATTGCTGCGACTTATTTATTTTATAGCTGAAAGTTTGTACCTCTTACTCCCCTTCACCTACTTTGTCTGTCCTTCCAAGCTCCACCAATCACCCCTATCCCCGCCCACAACCACCAGTTTGTTTTTTGTGTCTATGAGTCTGTTTGTGTTCTGTTGTGTCCATTTGTTTGTTTTTTTAGATTCCATATATAAATGAAATCATATGACATTTTTTTCTCTGATTTATTTCACTTAGCATAATACCCTCCAGGTTCCTCCATGTTGCCACAAATGGCAAGTTTTCATATTTTTATGGCTGAGTAATATTCCATTGTATACATACTACATTTTGTTTATCCATTCATCTATGGGTGGACACTTAGGTGGTTTCCATATCTCGGCTATTATAAATAGTGCTGTAATGAACATTGGGGTATATATATCTTTTTGAATTAGTGTCTTTTTTTTCTTTGGATAAATACCCAGAAGCAGAATTGCTGGATCATATAGTAGTTCTATTTTAAGTTTTCTGAGGAACCTCCATACTCTTTTCCATGATGACTGTACCAATTTACAATCCCACCAACCATAAATGAAGGTTCTCTTTTCTCTATATCCTCACCAACACTTGTTTTTTGTTTTTTGGTAATGGCCATGATGACAGGTGTGAGGTGGTATCTCACTGTGGTTTCAATTTACATTTCCCTATTAGTGATGTTGAGCACCATTTCGTTTGCCTGCTGGCCATCTGTATATCATCTTTGGAAAAATGTCTATTCAGGTCATCTGCCCATTTTTAAATTGGGTTGTTTGTTTTTTGATATTGAGTTCCATGAGATTTTTATATATTTTAGATACCAGCCCTTATTGGATATATTGTTTGCAAAGTATCTTCTGCTATTCAGTAGGTTACCTTTTCATTTTGTTGGTGGTTTCCTTCACTGTACAAAAGCTTTATAGGTTAATATAGTCCCATTGATTTATTTTGGCTTTTGTTGCCCTTCCCTGAGAAGACATATCTGAAAAAATATAGCTAATACTGATGTCAGAGAGGTTACTGCCTATGTTTTCTTCTGGGAGTTTTTATGATTTAAGGTCTTTCGTTGAAGTCTGTAATCCGTTTATAATTAATTTTTGTATATGGTGTAAAAAAGTGGTCCCGTTTCCTTCTTTTGCATGTAGCTGTCCGGTTTTCCCAACACCATTTACTGAAGAGGCTATCTTTTCCCCATTATATATCCTTGCCTCCTTTTCCTACATTAATTGATCAAATGAGCATGGGTTTATTTCTGATTCTCTTATTCTATACCATCAATTTATGTGTCTGTTTTTTTGCTAGCACCATAATGTTTTAATTACTATAGCTTTGTAGTATGGTTTGAAATCAGGGGACCAGGATATCTCTGGTTTTGTTCTTCTTTATCAAGATTATTCTGGCTATTCAGGGTCTTTTGTGGTTCCATACAAATCTTAGGATTATTTGTTCTACTTCTGTGAAAAGTGCCATTGGTATTTGACCAGGATTGCATTGAATCAGTTGATTGCTTTGGGTTGTATGAACATTTTAACAATATTGATTCTTCCATTCTTTCATGAGCATGGTGTATCTTTCCATTTATTTGTGTCATCTTCAGTTTCTTTCACTAGTGTCTTACAGTTTTTAGATTACAGGTCTTTCACCTCCTTGGTTAAATTTATTTCTAGGTGTTTTATTCTTTTTGATGTAATTGTAAATGAATTGTTTTTTTTTCATTTCTCTTTCTGAGAGTTTATTATTAGTGCATAGAAATCCAAGAGATTTCTGTATATAATTTTGTATCCTGCAACTTTACTGAATTCATTTATTAGTTCTAATAGTTTTTGGTGGCATCTTTGGGGTTTTCTATATATAGTATCATGTCATCTGCAAATAGTGACCGTTTTACTTCTTTCTTTCCAATTTGGATACCTTTTATTTCTTTTTCTTGCCTAATTGCTGTGGCTAGAACTTCCAATACTCTGTTGAATAAAAGTGGGGAAAGTGGGCATCCTTGTCTTGTTCCTGATCTTAGAGGAAAACTTTTCAGCTTTTCACCATTGAGTATGATGTTAGGTGTGGGTTTGTCATATATGGGCTTTATTATATTGAGGTATATTCTCTCTGTACCCACTTTATTGAAAGCTTTTTTTTTTTTTAACATAAATGGAGGCTGAATTTTGTCAGATGCTTTTTCTGCATCTATTGAGATGATCATATGATTTTTATCCTTCATTTTCTTCATGTGATGTTATCACATTGATTGATTTTCAGATGTTAAACTACCCATCCTTCTATCCCTGGAATGAATCCCACTTGATCGTGGTGTATGATCCTTTTAATGTGTTGTTGAATTCAGTTTGCTAATATTGTGTTGAGGATTTTTGCTTCTATGTTCATCAGGGATATTGGTCTGTAATTTTCTTTTTGTGTGGTGTCCTTGTCTGGTTTGGTATCAGGGTAGTGCTCACCTCATAAAATGAGTTTGGAAGTGCTTCTTACTCTTAATTTTTTGCAGTAATTTGAGAAGGATAGGTACTAACTCTTCTTTAAATGTTTAGTTGAATTCACCTGTGAATCCATCTGGACCTTGACTTCTGTTTGGGGGGAGTTTTTTGATTCCTGATTCAATTTCATTACTAGTATTTGATCTATTCAGATTTTTTATTTATTCCTGATTCAGTCCTAGAAGACTGCATGTTTCTGGGAGTTTATCCATTTCTTCAAGCTTGTCCAATTTATTGATGTATAATTGCTCACAGTAGTCTCTTATGATTCTTTGTATTCCTGTAGTATCAGTTGTAACTTATCCTCTTTTATTTCTGATTTTATTTATTTGGGCTCTCTCTGTCTTTTTGTACTGAGGAGTCTGGCTAAAGGTTTATTAATTTTGTTTATCTTTGTTTACAAAGAACTGGCTCTTCATTTCATTGATGTTTTCTATTGGTCTCTTAGTCTCTGTTTTATTTATTTCCACTGTGATCTTTATTATTTTCTTTCTTCTACTAACTTTAAAATTTGCTTGTTCTTTTCTAGTTTCTTTAATGTACATTTAGATTGTTTTTTTTAAGATTTTTTTGTTTGTTTTTTGAGGTAGTCCTGTATCACTGTGAACATCCCTCTTAGTACTGCTTTTGCTGCATTCCATAGATTTGGAACATTTCTGTTTTGATTTTCATTTGTATCAAGGTATTTTTTAAATTTGCTCTTTGATTTTTTTTTTTTCTCAACTCACTGGTTGTTTAGTAGCATGTTGTTTATTCTTCACTTTTTCTTTTTTTTTTCAGTTTTCTTATTGTAGTTGATTTCTAGTTTTATACCATTTTTTTTGGAAAAAATGCTTGATATGATTTAAGTCTTCTTAAATTTATTGAGACTTATTTTGTGGCCTAACATGTGATCTATCTCAGAGAATGTTCCCTCTGTACTTAAAAGGAATGTGTATTCTGATGCTTTGGGATGGAATACTCTTTCTATATCTGTTAAGTCCATGTGGTCTAATGTGTTGTTTAAGGCCAGTGTTTCTTATTGATTTTTTTTCCTGTGGATGATATATTCATTGATGTAAGTGGGGTGTTAAAGTCCCCTCCTATTACTGTATTGCTGTCTATTTCTCCCTTTATTTCTGTTAATATTTTCTTTATATATTTAGATTCTCCTATATTGGAGGCATATATATTTATAAATGTTACATCTTCTTGCTGGATTGACCCCTTTATCATTATGCAGTGTTGTTCCTTGTCTTTTGTTACAGTCTTTGTTTTAAAGTCTGTTTTGTGTTATATGAGTACTGCTACCCCAACTTTCTTTTCCTTTTCATTTGCATGGAATATCTTTTCCATTCCTTCACTCTCAGTCTATGTCTATGTGTATCTTTAGAGCTGGGGTGAATTTCATTTAGGCAGGGTATAGATGGTCTTTTTTTTTTTTTTTTTTTTTTAATCCATTCAGCACCTTGTGTCTTTTGATTGAAGCATTTAGTACATTCACATTTAAAGTATTTATAGATAGGTATGTATAGATACTTATTGCCATTTTGTTAATTGTTTTCTGGTTGCTTTTGTAGTTCTTCTCTGATCCTGTTATCTTTTCTTTGTTTCTTCCCTTGTGGTTTGATAGATTCCTTTAGTGTTATGTTTGGATTTCTTTTTCTTTATTTTTTGTGTATCCATTGGATGTTATTGGTTTGTGATTACCATAAGATTCATATACATCAACCTGTATATAGAGCCATCTATTTTAGGCTGATAGTTGCTTAAGTTGAAATGTATTCTAAAAACACTATGTTTTTACCCACACACACACACACATTTTATGTTTTTGGTATCATAGCTTGCAGTAATAGTTGATTGTACTACTTTTTTCTTTTAACCTTAATACTAACTTTTTAAGGGGCTGATTCCCTGCCCTTACTGCATATTTGCCTTTACCAGTGAGATTTTTCTTTTTATCTCTCTTCTTAGTCCTAGCTGTGGCCTTTTCTTTACCGCTTAAAGAAGGAAGACCCTTTTAGATTTCTTGTAAGGCCAGTTTAGTGGTAATGAACTCCTATAGTTTTTGCTTGTTTGAGAAACTCTTTATCTCTCCTTTAATTCCTTGCCCAATAAAGTATTCTAGGTTATAAGGTTTTTCCTTTCAGCATTTTAATTATAACCTGCCACTCCCTTCTGGCCGGTGAAGTTTCTGTTTAAAAAATTAGCTGATAGTCAATGAAGTTCCCCTTATTTGTGATTAGTTGTTTTTCTCTTGCTACCTTTAAGATTTTCTCTTTAAACGTTTGCCATTTTAATTATAATACGTCTTGTGGCTCTCTCTGAGTTCATTTTTTTTTTTAATATTTTATTTATTTATTTGGTTGCTCCGGGTCTTAGTTGCAGCAGGCAGGCTCCTTAGTTGTTGCATGCAAACTCTTAGTTGCAGCATGCATGTGGGATCTAGTTCCCTGACCAGGGATTGAACCCTGGGCCCCCTGCACTGGGAGTGGAGTCTTATACACTGCGCCACCAGGGAAGTCCCTCTGAGTTCATCTTGTTTGGGATTATCTGTACTTCCTGTACCTGGATATCTTTTCCTGCCCCAGATTAGGGACGTTTTCAGTCATTTTTTCTTCAAATACATTTTCTGTCCCTTTCTCTCTCTCTTATCCATCTGATACCCCTGTAATATAAATGTTAGTACACTTGATGTTGTCCCAGAGGTTCCTTAAACTCGTCATTTAAAGAAATTCTTACTTTTTGCTGTTATGATTATGTGATTTCCACTCTTCTATCATCCAGATTGCTTATCTGTTCTTCTGTATTATCTCATCTGCTCTTCATTCCCTCTAGTGTATTTTTTAATTTCAATTATTATATTGTTCAGTTCTGATTGGTTTTTTCTTATATTTTCTAAGTCTTTGTGGACCTTCTTACTGAATCCCTCCATTCTTCTCCCAAGTTTGGTGAGCATTCTTATGACTGTTTCTTTGAACACTTAATCAGGTAAGTTACTTATCTTCATTTCATTTGGGGTTTTTTTCTGTGTTTTTATTCTGTTTTTCATTTGGAACATATTCATCTCTCTCCTCATTTTGTTTGACTTTCATTTTTTGTTTCTGTGAATTAGGTGAAACAGCTACATCTCATGGTCTTGAAGGAGTGGCCTTGTATTGGAGTTTCCCTTATGTAGACAGCTTGCACCTGGTGGCTTTGGTGGGCCAGCTGGCATGGGCATGGGCATGGGCCAGCGGCAGTCCCTGGGGAGTGCTGTACCCAAGGGCACCTTGGCAGGGTGACAGGGGCTGGCGCGGGCCCTGCCAATGGGCTGTCCTTGAGCCAAGGCCACCTTGGTGGTCTATGCCACCTCTTTTGGTCAAGCCTTTTTTTTTTTCTGACTGAAATGTTATTTTCCTCATATCAACCTTTCATAGCCTTATACATCTCTAAAAGCTTAGTTGACTTCCTACTTTTCCTAGGAGACTTCCCCAAATTATACATGTAGAATTTATATTTCTTTTTCTTATAGTCTCATGGAATTTATTATCAATATTTGCATCTTTTTCTTAACATGGTACATCTTATCCTTATCTTTTCTATAACAACTAGACATAGCGTTTCCATCAGTGTCATTTGGTTGTTTGAATATAAGTAAATTTCTATCCAGAGAAGCATATACAGTGACCCTTGAACAGCATGGGGGTTGGGGAACCAACTCACTGTGCAGTTGAAAATTCACATATAACTTTACAGTTGTCCCTCTGTATCTGTGATTCCACGTCCCTAGAGTCAACCAACCTACAACTGTATGGTACTGCAGTACATATTTACTGAAAAAATCTGCATATAAGTGAACCGATACAGTTCAAACCTGTGTTGTTTAGGGGTCAACTTTACCTCTTTTCTCTGTGTACCCTGTCTTTGCAAAGTAATTGAATCCATGGCAGACATCTCCCATAATGATCCAGTTCTGTGATCATTGCATTTTCCTTAAAATAATGGAAGTAGAACCCAGGTTCCATATCACTTATTCATTGGAAATTAAAAATCAACTATGTTTCTGTTCTTAATATTGTGAATATCATAAAGTCTGATAAGGAAAACCATCAAAAAGAGCTCCTATCTCCAGTGTAGAAAGAACCCTGACCTAGTTCTAGCTCTACACTGGTTTAACCTCAGATAACTTATTTAATCTCCCCAAGCCTAAATTTGTTTACAATACTAATGGGGCAGATGTAGTAGAATTACTGTAAATTTCCAAAAAGATAAGCAGAAGCACTATGAAAGCTGTAAAAATGTTATTTGTGTATGAAATGCTACACTTACTGTGGTTATTATTGTTCAGCGTTGCCACTGCAACCAATCAAAGCTTGTTGATGTGCTGCCATCTAAGACCCTATGTTGAACTCAGTGTCACTTATAGGATATCCTGACCCTTGTATGAGGAGCAATGCCCTCTTGCTTTTATATTTTCATTTTTACTTTAGAATTATCTTCCTGCTTGTTTAGTGTTTTGTTTTGTTTTTCCCAGAGGCTCCTGGCCTGATTCCCCTTATGGTTGCTATGTTTTTGGTAATAAGGTTTTTACAGTTGTGTTTTAGTCTGAGGCAATTCTTGACTTACTCAACAAGAACCCAAACTATGACTCCTAGTCTGATTTTAAAAGAACGTTGATTCTAAATCAATTTAGCCAGTATATATATTAAAATGAACAATGTAAAAGGTTCTAATATGGTATTATAGATGACAACTCCTTATAAGAGTGAAGGGTAAGTCAAGCCAAAATATAATTGCTGTACAAAGAAGAATTTAGTAAATGCCTGTAAGATGTAAAAATAAAATTCTATAAGAATTCAGAATAGAAGAAGATCAAATCTGAGACAATAATAACAGTCATAAAAGTCTTTGTATAAAAGAGGTGACATTTGGAATGACTCTCAAAAATTGAGAAAAATTTTATTGATTGTCACAGGCATTCTTAGCACAGCAAGTCACATCACATAAATATGAAAAAGGAATATTTTTCATCAACATTCATTAACAAAAGTATGTAGTAGAAAACACACATACATACACCCACACATACACAGATAATAGTTATCTGCACTTGGACTGGAATTTCACTGGAGTAATTTATGATGCATCTTATTATGAGTTTTCACCATATTCATCAGAAATAAGGTCAAATATGCAATCCACATCCTCTGTAAAGACCGTGGCTTACTTGTACACATGGAATTCATTGGAGTCTTTACCATAGGAAAATCTCAAATTATTTTTGTTGCCTTGTAAAATAGCTCACATGCCCTATCTACAAAAAATAATTAGGTTATCTGAGAACTTACCCTTGAATATCATTAAATAAAGGAAGAAATTTATACTGAAGCTGTTACATTTATTTCTTCATGTTCCTAACTATAAAATTTTAAATATTTTAAAATAAATTATTAGGTGTTGAAGTCAGTGTTTTTGAGCCCCAGTAAATATTAGTTTCAGTGATTTTCACTAATGTATCTATATTAAGGGAGTTATTAACACTCAACCCTGATACACGTTTCAGCCATTCAGAACACTGCAATGCCAATTAGTAAAAACAGAGATCAAAACATATTTATTAAAATGTGTGTGGACAGGTGACTGTTGTTGGATGTGCTCTGTCATAGCCAGTATGGCCAATATTAAAATGTTTCTTACATGTTTGAGATCTCCCCTTGGGCTTCCCCAAGTATTGGTATTTCTACTTGCATAGAAGTCAAATACATAAAGTACTGGTATTTCAGCAGGCACACTGCTATTTTCGAGACCTGCTAGGAGTTTGCTAACTTTGTGGGAAATTTTGGGGTACAGTGTTACAAGTAACACTACAGATCTTCCTCACGGTCTACTGGAGAATATTAATATAACCCATGAGTAACGGATGGAAGAAATTGATTTCATGAGAAGCTATATTTTAAAATCAGATGTCTTAGATTCTTATATCTACTGTGATTTACCCATGTGCTCTGCTGCCCAAGATTTTTGTAATGCATCCTTTTAAGTTATTTTCATTATTACTCACTAGTATAAAAACACTAATACTTTTATCTTCATACTTAATGTAAGAAAATATATTCAAAGATGTATCTCCTATCCATCTCTTAGATCTATCTACATGGATTACTGGGAGCCATGGCCTACCCACAGTCTTTAAACTCTGTTGATTTCCCACCATACTTGTTTACCACTCTGCAGTTATTCACAACATTTCTCTTACAATTCTGCAATGACTTCGCCTTGTTCCTAAGCCAGAGTTCCTATTCTTTAAATGGACCACCAAAAGTTGTAGTATTTCTCTTCTCCCTTGCTTCTTGCCCAATAAGGCCAATGCAGCTGCAGGATGAACCTATCTATTTTCTAAATTCCCTAAATTTGTTAATTTACTCAAAATAGAAGTATTCTTCTTGATTATCGTTAACTATGTATTCAACATGGAAGAATGAAAAAACAAGCGTTCAACTGCAAAATCTAAGGGTCAGAGATTAGATTTGTCTCTTAAAAAAACTCTTTTTATTAATACATTATTTGTTTTACAAGTCTTCTTGAATATAATCATAAATATATTTTCCTAATGTGTAGATCTCAAATCTTAGTATTTAAAGAATCATTTATATTGGGTTGGCCCCAGAGCCCTGCTTTTTTTTTTTACGATTTTTTTCCCTTTTTAAAATTAATTAATTAATTAATTTTAGTTTTGGCTGCGTTGGGTCTTTGTTGCTGCGTGCAGGCTTTCTCTAGTTGTGGCGAGCGGGGGCTACTCTTCATTGCAGTGCACGGGCTTCTCATTGCAGTGGCTTCTCTTGTCGCGGAGCACGGGCTCTAGGTGCGCAGGCTTCAGTAGCTGTGGCGCATGTGGGCTCAGTAGTTGTTATCTCACGGGCTCTGTTTCAATTAGAGGAAATTAGAGAAGAGAGAAGCCCAGCCTTGGCGGCTGATGCCGGAATAAGGAGAATCTACGTGGCTGAGTGAGAGACTGTGGGAACACAGACAGCGAGGACAGAGGCAGAGTTTGGAGGGTCGTGACGACCCACCTGTCCGTACTCTACTAATCCATCTAGGCGTTCCTGTAATTTTTATTGATTACTATAAGAAACAAGGTATTGGTAAATATATAAGTCTGATGAACGGATCCTGTGGTAGATTGTTGCTTTGAGTGAGTTGCCCATTTTGTGACGTGGCTTTCAGTGCGTTGACCCGTCTATTGTAAGGCAACCTCACCCCTCCCCTTGTCATTCTAATCATACTCACTTGCTTTGGGCCGCTCTAGTTGCATTTCCTCTACTTAGCAGCATTTCTGAATATTTCCTGTTGTCCAAAATCCACTTCTTACTCTTCTTCAGAATAAACTCTGTTACCCTTCAGATACAGGCTTCTAAGTCAGTTCTCTGGGATTCTTCCTTCGTTCCTATATTGATCACAGATCCTAGTTCAGAAAAGAAATCTACTCTAACAATTTTACACACAAACGGATTTAATAGAGTAGTGCTACCTCTTGAAAATGAAGAATTGGCGGAAGTAGCAGGCTGTAGGCTGATCCTTTAAGAACAAGTCCTGAAACCATACCAAAGAACTGCACTGCCAAAGGAGCTGTGTCCTCTGCCAAGATCAAGAAGCTTCATTACCAGAAAGTTGCCACCAAAGCTCCTGACCCCAGAACCACACAACCCCTACCATGATTCACATCAGCAAAACATCTGCCAGCTGCCCTTACTTTCTCCTTATGTAAATACATTTTGATTGGCAGGGCCTATCCTAGCTTCTGGGGAGACTTGGGAATAGAATTTGAAGCTTTCCATCCTCTGTTTGACAGGTAGGCATTCTGAAAGGGGGTTGAGAGAGTCAATTCAAAGAATTCCCTAAATTTGCCCTCTACTGGTTCCCAGCAACACGTGGCTCTTGAGACCTTGAAATGTGACTAATGTACCTGAGGAACTGAATTCCTTACATTATTCAATTTTAATGTATTTAAATTTAAATTTAAAAATTGAAGCAGTGCAGTATATTTTTCTGTTAAACATAACTTTATTGTTTTGGGAAGACTTTTCACTTCAGCCGTTGCACTGAATAAGATATTGCTGCTTAATCCTAGTGTGTATTTATATTTTACTTTTTAAAATTGTGGTTACCATACACGTAAAAAAAAAAAAAAATTGTGGTTACCAGAAAATTTAAAATTATATATGTGCCTTACATTATATTTCCACTGGATGTTGCTACTCTAACCCCCTAGATAGGGCTAGGTCTCACTATGTGTCCACAGAGTACCCCATATTTCCCTAATTTTGACATTCACATTTTTTATGATAATTGCTTCTTTATATGTCTTATCCCTTGGCTTGTAAAAGTAATGGGAAGAAATACTGTCTCTTCTTGTCACCATTATTTTCCCTAGCACAATGCCCACAAAAAATGGACAATAAAATTATACCAAATGAATGAGTGTGAATAGAATAGACATTAAGAAAAAGAGCTAGGGACCCATGAAGCTTAAGGTAAACCTTCTGTTAAGATTTTATTATATTTTTTAATCACTGAAAGCCATTACTTTTAAGTAAGTTGTTGAGATTAACCATTAATTTTCATAGTTGAAAATTAATTTGTAAAGTATTAACTCATAAATTCCAAATGGCTGATAATTGAACATATATTTTCTTTATACATCATATTAATTTTTTTATTAGTTTTCTTTTTTAAAGGAGAGATAGAGAAAAGAAAAAGAGCTTTCTGGGAATTTTCATTAGAGATGCCACACCAGCACTGTAATTTTAAAAATAGATTCACATATCGATTCAACAATGTGGCATAACCCAATGCCACCCACAGAGTGTCTCAAGGAGTGTAAAATCATATTTTTCTGTTTCAATATGAGAGGAAATTTATAGTGTTAATTTTAGTACAAGTGAGAGATTAAAACAGCTATTTCGACAGTGTTGTGAAACATAAAAAGTATTTAATAGGAAGGTATTTTTTTTAATGAGGAAGCCCTTTGGAAAATAATGTTTCAAAATCCTCATGCTTTAAAGACAATGGGGGAGGAGACTACTTCTTAGAACCTTAGGAGAGTAGTAATAGAGAAAGTAGAATCTATGCCATCATGTATATTATATAAACATAGAAATGCATGAGCCACAGGATGAAACATGAAGGCGGGAGTGTCAGATGTCATGGGATAAATATGGTACTAAAAGGAGTATCAATTTTTTTCAAAAAAATTTTTGAAGAAATTGGGGCACAAAAATTTTTTGTAGGAAGGTCCCATCAGAAAATAGACCGAATTTAAAAGAATCTACTTTAAATGATGTATCAGTTTAAAGGAACTTTCAGTCTAAAGGAACTTCGGGAGTTTAAGCAAGAAAGTATTTATTAGCTGATGGAATGACAAAATATTTCTGAATCATTGAATTGTCTTCTACATTCTAAAATTAATTGAAGAAACATTTAAAATACTATGTTGCATTAAGTGATCCTAAATTGATTCAGTAGTAGTAAGTGAGGATTTTATGTTCCAGCAAACAAAACATCAATGCTCCTAAAGGCAGAGTTACTTAATTCATTGGTTCCGTACACATTTTTCTTCCTCAAGGATATGTTTTCAAAATGTTTTGACAATATGTATGATTAATCTACTTATTGTTTTATTTAATTTCTTGACATTCTTTATGTTCTGTGTCTTTTTTTTTTTTTGGTAATCTTAAATTTGCAAAAGAAATTATATTTTCAAATTATTTTGTATTTAACTGAGGAAGTTCCATATCACTGACTATTTAAAGTAACTAAATATTTCTTCAAGATTTTTTTGAAAGATCATTTGGATGATATGTTTTTATGAAGCTAATAAAACATTTCAGAGATGTCCATATGGAGTAAAAATGGATGTTAAGCAGCAAAGACATTGCATTTAGGGTGAGTCATTTATAAATGATAAAGAAATTAATCAAATAATACAATGCTTTTTAGTAAGTGTACTGTGCAGTGACAGGGATGGGAAAAATAATGTGTGATTTGGGTACGTCTTCAAGGAGAGCACAGTCCAGAAGCATCTCCCTTTCCATCCATATCCATGTCCATCTTTAAATGTCTCCCAAATCTAGGTGGCAGGAATAAGTAAAAGCAGACTTGGAGGAGGCCCATACCTTTGGACCCTTCAGCATTCTCATGAACTTGTAACTCAACAGAAGCATTAAAAGCTAGAGTTACATTTTTAAATTGTTGCTGAAAACTTTGTATTTTAATACCTAAAAACTGACCAATTAAAGAAAAGTTAAAAATTTTTATTTTGCAACCACCATATAATCTATTATAAACAATTTTATTAGCCTGACATGAAACAAGTAGAGTGGATGATTTGTATCAATTTGGAACACAGGCAAGGAATAAACATTTCACAAAATCAAATGGCAATGAAGGGCTTCGCTGGTGGCACAGTGGTTGAGAATCTGCCTGCCAATGCAGGGGACACAGGTTTGAGCCCTGGTCTGGGAAGATCCCACATGCCGCGGAGCAACTAGGCCCGTGAGCCACAATTACTGAGTCTGCGCGTCTGGAGCCTGTGCTCCGCAACAAGAGAGGCCGCAATAATGAGAGGCCCGCGCACCATGATGAAGAGTGGCCCCCACTTGCCGCAACTAGACAAAGCCCTCGCACAGAAACGAAGACCCAACACGGCCGTAAATAAATTAAAAAAAAAAAAAAGGCAATAAAAAGGTAGTCTGTGTAGAGAACATTAAATTCTCTTTAAGACAGATTTATATTATAGTTACATATGTACATTAATTTTACTCATATAGGTATGTTTGATTATTTTTAATTGTTAATATGTTGTTAATAAACAAATAATAAGTTAAAGTATATTTCATAAGGTTGTATCAGTTATTAACCAACTACTGTTGCGATATTTATAAGATCTAGTTTTAAAAAGACCCTCAGGTTTTTAGAAAGTATCCAGTTGGCCAAATGGAGCAGAAAAGTATTAACAAGAAAATATATAAGCAGCATTTACTGAAAGTTTACTGTGCACCTGACACTGTGTTAAATACTTTATGTGAACCTGTCTTAATGAATCTTTACAACAGCCCAATGATATACCTACTTTTCAGCATCCTCATATATAATGCTGCTCCCCAAATAACTAGTTCTGTTTGGACATGCCACACATTGTAAGAATTACATTTATTTTTTTTCTAGGGAGCTGCTAATCAAATCACTGTTTGACAGTGACGTGGCAGGTTGGCTCAAGCTCGCATCTTGATCAAAGCAGAGTGAGAATGGATCTTCCACTTTATATGTAGAAATAACCTATAAGCTCAGCCTCTATGAATAAATGAATGAATGATTCCTATTACCACACTGAAGTATATAGGATCCAGGACTCAGGCACAAAACCTACAACTGTTTCAGTTGTAGATGAGAGAGATGAATTAAATGAAATACCTGTTGCACATGGAAATACAAGCTGTCATCAATGTGAAGGTTTATACGAGTCTTAAACTCACATTTAAATTCATAGATTGTGCTAGGGAGGCAAACCTTGCAATATCAGACATACTTCGATTTTTTTTTTTTTTTACACTGGATAAAATATATCAGTTTTTCCTATTAGTTGAACTATTGTTGTAAACTCCTGGCTGCTGATATCACAGGATTACAGATTACAGATTGACTACCTATGAATATTCTTAATGTATTGGTTGGTGACATATATGTGGGGAGGTGGCGGTATTCTTGCATGTGGTCATAAGTGCTCTGTTGCAAAAATTTTACTCTTTCCTTCCCAAGTGACCTCAGTAGATGAAGTATTTTTTTTAAGATAATGAATTGCACTGTGGTTATCATATTGAAACAGCTCAGATATAAAAATAATAAGAGATCAGGTATGATATGATTATTAATAGGTTATTACAATTTGTCAAATTGTGAATTCACAATTTTTTCCCTTGTGATGAGAACTCTTAGGATTTACCCTCAACAGCTTTCCTATGCTTCACACAGCAGTGGTAACTATAGGCCTCCTGTCGTAATTACATCCCTAGTAGTTATTTATCTTCACAGTTCTTAATGAGGCATCATACCCTGCTAAGGTAGATGAAGTTGCTCTTCATAACTCATGTTTCAGATTGCCCACTTTACTTCTTTTGGTTCATCAGGGCTGAATTCCCATTATATACCAATCTCATCTTATTTTTAGCACATTTTATCTCATAAGTGCCATGACTAGAAATATGCCTGACATAAATATCGATCTCTATTGGTGTCCTGCTTATATTAGCTAGGATGTTAGTTTGGCTGTTGTGACAGAGATCCAAAACAACTGTCCAAAAAAAACAAACAAAAAAGACCAAAATGGTAGGAAGAGTCTGTCCTACAGAGTAATCAGACTCCATGTTTCTTTTATCTTGTTCCTCTATTGGACTTAGGGATTACTTTCCTTTGCATGGTTCAAGGTGACCCTGTGTCATACTCCCACAAAATGGAAGCTGAACACAACACTTTTACTTGCCTCTTTTTATCCACATCTTAGAATCATGGTCGCACCTACCTGCGATGGAAGCTAGGAAGTGTAGTCTTTGCTCTGTGTGGTTATAAGCCTCTATGAAATACTATGGTTTTCATGACTCTGGGAGAGAAGTGGAATATGAATGATGGGAGACAACTAGTAGACTGCCGCAATGTCAAGTATGTTTCTCTATTGTCTAGAGAGGCAGGATAACATTTTTGTTGTCTATGTTGTTCAAGAAAATTTCAAAGGCATAATTTCTACAAAGGACCTTGAGCAGTAATGTTGAACTTCAAAAAATATAATCACTGACTATGGATTCAGGAATGAAAAGAAATTGAGACTATGTTTAAAATGTACTTCCCTGGTTTTCCCCTTTCCCCTAGGTAAGCTGTAAGGTACCTGAGGTCATTAGGGATCCACAGGAAACAAGTGAAAAACACTGAAATAAAAGTCAAAGAAAACTGGGAGTTCATGCGAGAGAGAGAGAGAGAGAGAGAGAGATCCGTAGTTTTAAACTATCTATGGAGATAAAAATTTTCTTGGAAAGAATGTTGATAAAGAATAATGGTTTGGTCCCTAATATTAGGATACTGTGTTAATAGTAGGTAGTAGCTTCAATTATAACTCTATAAAAGACATTGAAAATGAGGCACATCCACAGATCTTGCTGTATAATCTTGGAATGATTGAGGCTTAAGGATCCTTGAGTTGGACATTGCATGAGAAATTATTTTCAGTAATCAGTGGTTCTTACACTGGGACAACGTTGCTCCCCGAGGGACATCTGGTGATATCTGGAGACGCTTTTGGTTGCCACAATTGAGAGAGGGCAGCTGTACGTGTAATGGGTAGAGAATGCAAGGGGGCTGCTTGATATCCAGAAATTTCCACAGTAGCCTCCACAGAAAAGAATTATTCATCTCAAAATGTCAGTAGTGCCTTTGTTGAGAAATCCTTGTCTAAATCATACAACAATGTGAACTTGCTCTCAGCATGGAAAAAAAAAAAAAAAACTACCTTCTTTGGTCACATGTAATCCATCGGCCTGCTATGTCCATAGAGAGACTTCAAAATGTATTTGTTAGAAAGTGGTTGTTAAGAAAAGAATCCTGTTGGATTTGAAAAAGGACGTGTGATTATCTGAGAATTGCGTTTCAAAATAGTTACTTAGGATTAACCATTTCAATATTCGTGAGTAATTACCAAGTGCACTGGTTAGTTTTGAAATAAATCAGCGTCAACTTTTGGTCCTGGTAATAGCTAGCAAAGATGTATATATTAAAGCAGTATAAATGTGTATGCTTCTCTTTCAATTTGCTACACTTTGCTATAGCTACAGATTACTTTAATAAGGAGATAATTTTATCAAATAAAGTTTTTTATAAGTGTTTCTGAGACAAAGCCCCATTTGAAAAAAATTTAATTGTATTGTAACTGATATTTATTCATTCAACAAATACACATTGATTGCCTAGTACTGTTCTTTCATTCCAGGTATTGGAGCTGTAGCAGTAAAATAACTGTCCTCATAGAGTTGGATAATAAGCACACACACTCATAAATACACACCCATACCCCTACATACAGCTATGTGTATATAAGACATACACATGGATAAAAGTATATCTGTGTGTGCATGAATATATGCATACGTGTGTGCTGTGTTAAAATATGTGTGTTTATATTCTGTGCTATGTTCAAAAAAACAGGATGTGGAAAACCCAGTGCTCATGTAGGAGAATAAAAGACCTCTGTGACAAAATAATAACTGAGAAAATATAAGCATGCTGATCAAGTAGCAGATCTGATTGGTACTTGGTTATTTCTTTAAAGTCTATACCTTTTTGACCATAGTGATTACTGTCTGTTGAATCTAAAATGCACCAGATATGAGTTTAATAGTGATTAGTGATAAAAAATTACTGTCTAACTGTAGAAAAGAATGTTTTGAGTAATAGAATTTGATAACTCTAAAGTAGGTAGAAAGCCTTATGAACATTTTATATTAATTTAATATATGGTTAGTGCCTCTAGATGTCAAATTTTTACTGGGATATAATTTTTATATCTATGATTAAATAACTAAAGATTTGAATAAGAAATAATATGGTTGTCAAGGCAAGTTTATTATTACTGCAATTTATAATGTGAGACAATCTAGTCATTTGTCCTTTATAAATGTAAAGCCTAGGATTGGTCTCTGTCCTCAAGAGGGTGACTTTAAGAAAAAGTACAGTAAAGGATCTCATAGGGCACAGTGTAGACACAAAGAGTGGAGAATTATCTCTACCTGGGGGAAGTGAGGAACGACCTTTGAACTGACTTTTAAGTTCATCAACAAGCTTGCATAAATGGTGAATGAGATTGATTTAAACCACAGAAGACTATAAAACCTTTAACTTCAGCCTGCTTTGCTACAACAGTCCTGAGGGTCTCATTTAGATGTAGTATATCAGCAAATCCCTCCCCAGCAAATGTGTGTGTATGCGTGTGCGTGTGTGTGTATATTACAGTCCTTTTAACTTTCTTTATATTTGAAACAGAATATAAAAATTTCAGTTGGTATATAAAGGACCTACTTTGGTTAATTTCTTGTAAATAAGTCCCTTAAATCTTCCTGCCAGATTCAAATATTTGCTTTATATGAGGATTTTCTACAAGTAAATTAACTGAAAAAAAACCAAAACAAAACACTACTATTTCAATCATTAACACACTCCCATAAATTAAGGCATCATGCTTTCTCTAGAATGTGTTAATATCTTTCTTTCAACACATGAACACCATGAACAATATGCATTCTCCTAAAATGTACAGTAGTAGTTGCTGGAAATATTTTTTTTTAATAAAAATTAGTATGGGGTGTTATTTTTGACATAAATCATAACTGAAGAAAAATACTGAAATTGCACTGTTATTAATATTTATTTGAAAATAATTTATTTTTGCAAATAAAATGGAGCATTTTTATGATCTTTAACTAAAAATGAAAGGCAGCATGCAAAGATTCTTCTGTAAGGACATAATGTCCTTATATTCCTTAATCTAGCATTTTTAATCTATTGTCTCCCACACAGATAAATCAAAACAATATTCTTTATTGTATGTAAAAATATTTTTAAATTGCCTGTGATTTACAAGACCGCTTATTTTGAAATTGAATGTGGAGTTAAATATTTACTTATAGTAAAATTTGAAGGCACTCTTAAGTTATTGAGATATTCTGAATATACTTGAGATGATTTGGTAATTAAATTTTTCCTTTAATATTAAATTGAAATTAAAGTAAAATCTTTAGCTGACAGTTTTGCTCATTAAAAAGCACTTGGGCCGATTACTGTCTTTAGCATATATACACACATTGTTTCAGGAGGAAATACATGACCTCAATTATTATTAATATCACTTTCTTTATTTGATATATCTCAAGCCTCGTTAGGAACACTTAAAAATATTATCTTCAATTACAGACATTTCATGCCTCTTTAACCTGGGTTCAGTAAAAATTAAGTACATTATATATTAGTGATGTTGAAAACAACTAGTGGCAAGAATTCTTAGCATTTCCATGTAAACTGACAGTGGGAAATAGAGGGCAATCTCGTTTTACTCCTAAATTTTCACTGACGTTTTTCTTATGCCAAAATCTGTACCTTGATTTGTAATTTCTCCCTCTCTCTGTCTCTCTCTCTGTCTCTCTGTCTCTCTCTCTCTCTCTCATTCCTTCCCTCCCTCCCTTTCTCCCTCTCTCTCTCTTTCTTTCAATCAGTTCCTCTTATGTTTTCTTTATTTCTCTATTTTGTCACTGCTAAGCTCTGGAGATATAACAAATATTTTTTGCAGGATTATTAGGCATTTTACTCCTTTATTCAACAAACATTTATTGAGCACAGCTCTGTACCAGACACGGTGAAAAGTACTGGGAATAGAGCAAAGAATGTGATAACATGAGCCCTAGCAGAAAAGACAGTCTTTAAATAAAGTTTAAAGCCAAAACTTACTCCTAGGACCTCAACTCATATAAGGATATTTGTTTCTTTTCAAAAACTATTTCTTGAATACAGCCACAACAATACAAGGCCTTTTTCCCTTGGAACTGAAGTTCTAATGGAAAAACAGTGTAGGGAGACAGGTGAACTGGAGACAAAGAGGTGTCTCCAGTCTTGACTTGACTTTGACAGATCAAGTGAGAGGCCCTCTAAAGAAGCTTAGCTCCTGTTTAAGTAATACGGCCACTGGCCACGGATACAGACGTGCCTATCTGGCCAGAGAGTAGAGGATTAGCAGTCAACAACAACACCCTATGAGGCAAGAAACAATGGTAGCAGTGGCGAAACAGATTCTGTTCTGTTTGGTAGTGGACATCAAAAGGACCTCTAGTTTGCTCTGTATGTACCTTGGGAAATTGTTGAGTCATTCTTGATTTGATGGGCCTTTTGTACATGAGTCTTTGGGATTTTCTGTTTGGACATGGTTTGCACTGTCTCTCAGACATTTTTATACTCACCTTTTGGTTCCAAACAACCAGATTATATATCCTTCTTTTAGCTCTCTCTATCCAGAAAATAATAGATATGTGCCTGGATAATTAGCATGACAGACACAAGATGGACAAGGGAAGGGATATTTTACATAAGGGAAAGGAAATGTCTAAAACCATGGAGACAAGAGTGTTAGGAATATAAATAGATATATAGTTGGATGGAAGGAGTTGAGGCTGTATTGACTCTAGTAATTAGGGAAGAGAGAGCTATTGAGAGTTCAAGCATGATTGAAGGGGGCAAATCTGGAAGGGAGAGCAATAAGCAAAAATTGATAATATTCTGGGAAATGAATGAGATGAATTTAAACCAACACCAAATATCAAAAATATTTGGTGATAAAGTTAACCCGATAAATATTTGGAGGCTAGAAGTAAAAAGACTATATTACTCAATTTATGTCAGCAAATTTAGTGCAAAGAAAAAGACATGAAAAAACATTTCAGATAGTTTTTACATAATTGCTTTACTCAACAGATGTTAATGGTGCATTTACTATGTCAGGCCATTCCCTAAACACTAGTGTAAATGGTAAGCAAAACAGATATGTTCTTTTCCCTCACATAAACTGATCAGCCTTTATTATACATTTTTAATTATTTTAATTTAGCTTATGTTAATTTCAAATTTTCAAAGCATTTAAAGTACTCACCACAGTGACTAAAACTAAAAAGACTGACAGCACCAGTATTGGGATGGAGACGTAGGTTAACCAGAACCAGAAATCTCATACATTGTTGGTGGGAGTCTAAGATGGCACTGCTCCTCTGGAAAAAATGTTTTAATTGTTCCTTATAGAACAAAACACAAATGTTTTGTGCTGGTCTCAGCTTATCAATAAACAGGGTTGTGGCTGGGTTTTGCCTTTATTGGGCTTGATGATGGGACCTAAGGTTTTGAGGGCTCACTCCTTATCAGTGAATTTAAAACATAAGAGCAGGGGCTTCCCTGGTGGCGCAGTGGTTGAGAATCTGCCTGCCAATGCAGGGGACACGGGTTCGAGCCCTGGTCTGGGAAGATCCCACATGCCGCGGAGCAACTAGGCCCGTGAGCCACAACTACTGAGCCTGCGCGTCTGGAGCCTGTGCTCCGCAACAAGAGAGGCCGCGATAGTGAGAGGCCCGCGCACCGCGATGAGGAGTGGCCCCCGCTTGCCGCAACTGGAGAGAGCCCTCGCGCAGAAACGAAGACCCAACACAGCCATAAAAATAAATTAATTAATTAATTTAAAAAAAATAATAAAATAAATAAATAAATAAATAAAACATAAGAGCAGGAATTTAAATTGAGGGAAGAGAAAAAAACAAGTGACCCAAATGGTTTTGAGATCAACCAAGATCTCTCAAACAAAGGAGCCTCAGTGCGGGGAGGGCAGCCTGGCTCTTTGTCTAGCCCTGTGGCTGGCAATGTGTTTATTAGAGATAGGCATCTTTGAAGGGAGCAATCAAAGCTTAAGTCAGGCACATGCATTACAAAAAGAGAAAAACCAACTGTCAGGGCTTACACGCTCACTGCAGTAGAGCTCCCTGATGACTAAGCAAACCTGATTTCAGGTATTTACCCCTAAAACAAAGCTTGTATTTCCAAATAAATTTTGTGCCAGAATGGTTACAGTAGCTTTATTTATAGTAGCTAAAAACTGGACGCCAGCTAAGTGGCCATCAGTAGAAGAATAGAAAACAAATGATGGCATATTCATATGAAATACTACCAAGGAACAACAACAACAAAAAATAATGAAACCTTGATACATGAAGCAACATGGATGAACTACAAAACATTATTCTGAGTGAAAGAAGTCTTATATAAGATACTACGTGCTATATTATTTCATTTATATTAAATTCTAGAAAAAGTGGAACTAATCTTTTGTGACAAAAAAATATTAGAACAGTAGTGGCCTCTGGGTGTGGGGTGAGGGAAGAATAATGAGGGAACTTTCTGAGGTGATAATAATGTCCTATTATCTAATATTCTGTGATAGCAGTATAGCTTACAAATGTTTATGTACTTCATTATATGTCAATTTTACCTCAAAGGAAAAAAGGAGCTATAAACAAACAAACGAAAAATGACTTAATGGTGTGAATTTGCTCTACAACATTTTGATAAAAGAAATGCTACTGTGCTTTATTTAAGTCAAATTCAATATGAGCTTTTTTTTTAAAAATTATTTTTATTTATTTATTTATGGCTGTGTTGGGTCTTCGTTTCTGTGCGAGGGCTTTCTCTAGTTGTGGCAAGTGGGGGCCACTCTTCATCGCGGTGCGCGGGCCTCTCACTATCGCGGCCTCTCTTGTTGCGGAGCACAGGCTCCAGACGCGCAGGCTCAGTAACTGTGGCTCACGGGCTTAGTTGCTCCGCGGCATGTGGGATCTTCCTAGACCAGGGCTCGAACCCGTGTGCCCTGCATTAGCAGGCAGATTCTCAACCACTGCGCCACCAGGGAAGCCCTATATGAGCTACTTTTTAAAATCAGTATTGTAAGCAGTGCCATCTTAGTTATTTTTGTGAGGTTCCTTCTGTTCCTGGAGATTATTTAAAAATTCAAGGAATTTACATGATACTCATAAAAGGAGAGAGGGTCTTGGTTCCAATAGCCTATGGTTTATAATACTTCAATCGGTCACTATATTGCTGTGAAATTTTGTTCTCCATCTTCTTTTGGGCACTGTTGCCTGGGTGGATTCATAGATGCCAGGCCAGGTGTGAACATGGTGATTAGCTGTCAAAGATACCCCACTGCTATGCCTCGCTGGTCCTATTTTCGAGGTGGAGAGGGGAAAATGTATGCCATTTGATGGAATTTCTACACCCTCATCCTCTTCCTGTTAGCTGCAAAACTTACTTTCTCCCTCCTAAGACTGGACATTTATGCCTTCTCTTACTGTGTCAGCTCCTTGCCCCTCACTAGCAAGTACCTAGTAACTTTTATCTTTAATGTTAAAAGAAAGAAAAAGCCACTAGTAACACTTTGAAACAAGGGCTTCCATGCTCATCAAACCAAGACCCAGCCAACTTTATGGTATTGAGGAAGGAAAAATACCTCTCATTCTTTCAAATCCCTTTGACTGACCCCTTGTTTCAAAACAAGGAGCTCAAAAACACAAACTAGTATGTCAATAAATTATCCTGCCAAAATAATATAGTTGCAAAATCATGAGATAGACACTCAAATAAAATGCATACACCAAGAAATGACTAAGTTTAATTGTTTGTATACTAGGAGTCTTCTAAGCTAAACCAGTTTATACTCTGACCACATCACCTAACTGACACTCTGACTAAGAAGCAGAATGGGGGGAAATTCTAGTAGAACAAGATGAGTTTTAAAAAGATTATCGGTACCAAGTTCACACCTTTGGGTCTAAATGATATGAAGTGTATGAAGGAGTAATGTAAAAAGGCAAGAATGTCACCTTTATGTAGTCATGGTCTCTTAGGAAGAGAGAGGAAAGGGAGAAAGGAGGCCAGGAGCTACTCCTGCACAAAGAGAGAGACATCAGAAGTGCGGCAGGAGAATTTCCTCATAACAAGTGTAATGAGGTTTTAGTAAATGTTAACTGATTGTTCTGGCATTAATTTGAGGATAAAGTGGCCATCTGAGAGAATGAAGTCATGTTTAAGTATATTATAAGATTTTTGATGTATGTTAATCTTTCTGTTTCTGACAAATACTTCAGTGGAGTGCATAAATGAGGAAATGGAAATTTTCTAAACAAAATATTGGAATAAAAGAATAGAATATTAGAAAGAAAATGAAGGAAGACACACATGGAAATGATTTGGCATTATCTGTTCTAAGACAAATACAGTAGTTGAACTCATTAGCTCCATGAGGACGAAAATGAGGGTTAGGCTCTCCAAGGATAGACCATTTAGGTGCTTCCAGAATCTAAAGTCTAATAACT
The DNA here is from genome assembly GCF_949987535.1 of Balaenoptera acutorostrata. Lineage (NCBI taxonomy): Eukaryota > Metazoa > Chordata > Mammalia > Artiodactyla > Balaenopteridae > Balaenoptera > Balaenoptera acutorostrata. The sequence goes on from NC_080068.1 coordinate 12,144,350, forward strand.
TAGGTCAGCCAAGCAGGCCTGAGCAGACGCAGATATAATGGCAGAACAAAGAAAAACTAGCAGCTATAAATTAATAGAAAAATGAGATGGATAAACATAGGCACAAGACAGGGTTCAAAGATGCAAAACCTTTGATGGGCAGAGCCAGGGGCTGAGTTTCCATCTATCACTTATTTATTTAAACAATGTATAATAGAAGGAGAACGTATTTTGAACCAAACCTCTTCTAGGTACTGAGAATACCAACACTGAATAAAACAAAGAAAATCCTTGTTCTTATGGAGCTTTACATTTCAGTTCAAGGGAACAGACAATAAATAAATTAGTAATATATAATGTAATATAATATAAATAATATATGGAAGGGAAAAGTATAACAATTCAAATAAATCAGGTTAAGCTAATGGAGAGTGATTGAGTTTGGGTGGGGTGGGAGTGGAGCTGAAAGGAATCTTGGGGAAATGTGTTCTAGGTACAGGTAATAACAATTACAAAGATCTGAGGCGAGATTCTGCTTGGTGTGTTCAAAGAACAACAGGAAGTGCTTTGAGGCCAGAGTGAGAGGAAAAGTAAGGGATGATGTTGGAAGTTAGATATTGTCCAGAGTACGGAGGACTCTGTAGGTCCAAGTAAGAGTGTTGTCTTTCATTCAAGTTGCTATCTGAATCTCTTCTTCTTCCTCTTCATTCTTTCCTGAACATTTTAGTCCTAAAGCCATTATGTGGGGCACAGTGAGGTAGGCATACACACCTGGGGGAGTAGGCCGTGGTGGATCAGTGCAGGTGTAGGAGCTTAAACAAGGTCAAGAGAGTGTCCTCATAGGTGTACTGAATAACATGAGGCATTAGAGTCCCACATGAGAGGGACTGACATGTGGTGAGGAATCCAAAGTAATGAGGAGGGTTTCCATACGGAGCAATGGCCCAGTGGGGGATGTCAGAGCCTGAAGTTGTGCAGAGGTTGAAGGCAGATTTGTTTCAAAGGTGAGGCTTGATAAAATGAGTAGATATATTAAGGATAATGAGAATCAGATTTCTGTCTGCTAGAATTAGGGACATAGGTGTGAATGCATGCCCATACGCACACACACATAGAGAGAGAGAGCGTGTATGTATCTGTGTGTATACATAAAAATAGCTACATACATATATTTTCTATTTCTATCCACTGAGAATGCCTGGGAGCAACAGGACCTCAATAGCAATGATCACACCTAGCACCCAGATATTAGCTTCTAAATACCATCCTCCACCAAAAGTAACCAGGACTCATTGGAGAAATGGTTGATTCTAGAGCTTAGTCAGAAAAAGTACAAAATAAATCCAGAATAATGTATTGTGCCAGAAAGCAAAGGAATGCTCAAAGGATAATGGTGACATATGAAAATGACACAGAAACTTCCTTGAAAGGCCTGCCATTTACCGAATATGGAGCAAATCAAGTACCAAGTAAATGGTATTTATTCATCATAACTCATTGAATAAATAGGAAACCATGAGCCCATATAGCTATATATAAAAGGGATAAATTGAAATTTGATGAGGGATGGCTCATTTAAATAGTTTCAATGTATCTCCCCATAAAATACGTAATAAATGAAAAGAGAAAAGAGTAAATTTCCTTGAAGAAGCTAATCAAATAATCAAAGTGACATCACTGGTAATGGGACAAATCAAAATTGTATGTTATCGGATAGGACACAGTGACCACACACTGTCACTTCTGTAGTATTCCTCCCAAATAAGCATAATCTGAATACAAGAAAGAATAATTCAGTCCCAAATAAAGGGACATTTACAAAGTAACTTTGAAACGTTCAAATGTTGAGGACATGAAAGTCAAGAAAAAATTGAGTACAGTAAACTGAAGGAGATGAGTCTGACAAATGTAATATGTTTTCCTGAACTGAATCCGTTTGCTATAAAGTACATTATTTAGACAGTTGGTGACACTTGAATGAGGTCTGAGGATTAGTAATGTCAAGGTCAAATAAGTTCCTGAAATTGATGATTGTACTGAGGTTACATAGGAGAAGGCCCTTTTCTGTGTGGAAAATGTACACTAAGTCTTCAGGTATGATGGGGCATTAGGTTGGCAACTTATTCTAAAATGGTTTAGAAAAATATTGTTCTTAGTATTGAACATTTTATATATGTAACATCTTATTGGGCATTCTATATAAATTTAAGGTTGCTAAAAATTGAGGAAAAAGGGGCAGATTGTGATGGGAAGCCATTGGCAATTTTGTCTAGGGGGGTGAAATGATCTTCTTTATGTTTGAAAAGAAACATCATGGCTTCTGTGTAGACAGGATCCTTGGGATAAGGATGGCGAATGGGCAAGTGTCAAAAAAGAGAGACAAATTGAGATGCTGCTGCAATAATTCAGAGAAAAATGGCGGCAGCTTAACTAGGGATATAAGGGAAGAGGTGGTGAGCATTCATTGGATTTGTTATATTTTGAAACGATATCCTACAAAACTTGCTGGATGTGGAGTATGTAGGAAAGACAAAAAGTATAGGATGAGTTCAAGATTAGACAAAGGCACTTAGACCCAGAGGCTTTGATTACTGCAACTGCCTTTAATCTGTACATTTTCGTATTTCGCTACGACTGCTCCCATATCTTAAAGGTGCGATAATACTGCAACAATATTCTGAAAATAGTTTAAGTTATTGAGAAATAAAACTAGTCATGAGTTAGAGAACTGTGCCATTTTCAAAAGCCTCGACAAAGGTATTACTGTTTATATTCCATTAACAAAAGTGTGCAAAGCAATGTAGCATAGTGATTGGAGTTAAGTCCTATGCTACTAGAAAAAAAAAAAGGTTTTAGGTTCTAGCTCAGCCAACTATAATTTTGGACAATTTGCTTAAACTCTAGAAACTCAGTGTCCTCATATGTAAAATGAGGGATAATAATATCTACTTTATAGAATTGTATAAGGTCTAATTGATAATGTAAAGCAGTTAGCATTGAGCTAAATATTATTGTTGTGTCACTAGTATTAGTAATTGTAGGGATAGAAGTAGCATTGTGTGATATCGCCAAAGACTTTTAATAGATTGTCTTTTTAGTTTGAAGTATTTATTAGTTTTAAAAAATGTGTGAGATAAAAAGGTGGAAACATAGCAGCTGCTGTCAAGCATTATCTTTGAAATTTGTGACAATGGTTAATTGCTTTTAAATATCTTAAATTATGCACATTTCCCATAGTTTGCTTATATTCAAAGGATGACAAAGATATTTTAAAGATTTAATAATACCTTAGTCCAGGAAAATTGTCTTAAACTATATCAGTGTTTCTAATAGTTTAGATACACGCATTTGGTAGAATATTCACTCCAGACAGGTGAATGTTCTTGTTGCTTAGAATAGAACATACTTCCTTTAATGTCTTCCTTCCTAATCCAATTTTATATTCTCTGTTTACTCTGCCTAATCATTATGCTAAGGCTCCTTTGGAAAGAGTTGTTCATAATTGTAAAATTGAACTGCACCCCATTAAGCTCTTGCCTAGCTGCTTCTGAGATCCTTGGTGGTTTGGAATGTGGGGATGCACCCACATTCTTTCTGTGTCAGTTCTTTTTATCTTTTCTCTCTAATGCTGTCCCTTCAGTGTTTCAGCTGTTAAGTACTTCTAGCGTATGTCTGATATAATTTTCTAATGACTGATGCATTGTTATCACTACTTATTATATGTCAGCAGGAAATGCCTCCTGTGTCTGAGAATTTGGGACCAATTGGATTGTATATTTTACCAAAGCAAGACAGAAAATGTAGAATTAAATAGAAGAAAGCATTCCAGTTCTGTCCATTAACTTCTGAGATTTAATTTTATACCAACTATAACTTTGCAAAGAAAAACAATGGAAATTACATGAGCTTTATAGTTAACCCACAAAGAGATTTGAAATCTTTTTGACTGTTTTTAAAAATGGCAGTATTTCAACTTTTTATATGGATGTATGTACATTTATTTATGCACTATTTGTAGATGCCTACTTTGTGCCAAGCACTTGTTTGGATGCTGGGAATAATGTAGATATAGTCTCACTCCTGTAGATTCTAGAGTCTACTTTACAGAAAGCAGTTCTGCCATATTAGGTGTCTCAGTTTCAAAGATACGAGTTTTTCTATTGTGACATATTAGAAAGAATTAGTGTTACATACATCCATATTAAAACTGGGTGAAATTCTTGCTACCTATATAACATTTGTAAATTACTTAACCATTGTGAGTTTCACGTATGACAAATATAAAATGAAGTATGCTGGTATCCCCTATAAAATGTACTCTGCATTCTAGGCAGGCATCTAGACATACACAAGGCTTTTATGAAAAGTCCTGTGAATAAATTTGATCCAGAAATCAACCTGCATAATCAAGGTAGTGTGAAGCTTATAGGCTGGATTTACAGCTTGGGTTCACAGAACTCAATTTATTTGACACCGAAGTCATTGCACAATGGAAGCATATCATTCTTTAATTAAGTCAGGAATGCAGGTTTCTAAACCTGATGTTGGACTTTACACTAATTCTATTTGTTGCTGTCAGGTTGGTATATCATAGCATCCCTTCCCTAGGACCAACCGCATTGAAATCGCTTCACCTGCCACTTGCTATAAGAAGGGTTTATTAGAATATATCACAAAAGAATTATTTTATTAATTTTAAAGTAAATTTCTGTTTTCATTTTAGTTAACTCCTCCCTTATTTAAGATTTCATTAACCAAGACATTCAGTTAACTGGAACTTCATATATATAATATAATGGTAATTTAAATTCACAATGAAAGTACTGAAAAATCATAAGACACTGAAATATTTTCCTCTACAGAAAATGAAAATTTATTTTATAAAATTTTAGAGGATAAGGGAACTATTTAAATTTCTCTTTCTTGATTATAAGTAATGCATTTATATATAAAGGGTACTAAGTGTCCTTTAATTAGAATATTTAATTAATTAGTCCATCCCATTTATTTTGATACAGTATACCATAGGAACTTACATTTGGTGAGCCTTGTTAAAAATTACTGAATTTATAAAATTATTGTTAAACACTAAAGTATAGGACCACTTTTAACCAGATAGTAACAACTGATTGTGTTTGAATTTCTCTTGAAAATCTCCATTGGCAGCAATAAAGGAAATGTGACCCTAAAGAAAATATTATATACATTAATTAAATATGTTAATTCTGGAGAGCCCCATATAAATCTATGCAATTATTAAAATCCTCAGATAAATAAAATATCATAGGGGTTTTTATTGTTCTATGGATTTCTGAGATGGGAGAACTCTCCAAGAACTTGGAAACTACTTAATTTTTCCACCACTAAACCTTTATGACTTCATCTGCTCTGTTCCTGTCATTCCCTTTTACAGCAAAATGGCCTGTGTTCTGAATCCTAGCCTCTCTCTCCTTCTAAATAATTTTGCATCTTGAATTAGCAACCTTCTCTTGATTCCTCAACTAATTCCTTGATTTTCTGCTCAAACATTTCAAATAAGATATCTACACTCAAGCTGCTCAATTGGTATGATTCTTCAGTCCTACAGCTGGTCAAGAGGCCTGCAGGCCTGCCTCTGGCTATTGGCTCTTCTGTCACTTTATCCCAGTATGCACATAAATGTTATATATTTTCCCTGAGTAACATGATGTGATTTAGTAGGGAAACACAAATCTATGCATGCTATCTTGACTTTATGACATCCTATTGTCGTTCTTTACATTTCAGAGAGGTTTTACCTTAGCACTCCTCCCTATGCACAGGACACATTCTTTCCTATGTTATTTTACCCTGTTGCTTTTTCATAGTACTCACTGTACATGTTAATTAAATATTGATGTGTTAGTTTACTCATCTGTTTCACCAATGAATGAGGCAAATACACAATACAATATGCTTGGATCTCATCTCTTTTTTCATCCCCTTGTTATCATTCAGAATGCAAATAATATTACTATGAAAGAGAAAAAAAGAAGATAGAAATAGAGGAAGCCAGGGTTTAAGAGGAGTGACTAAAAGTTGATAAACTTTTGATAAAATCTTAATATATGAGAACTTACTATTACCTATCACTGTTATGCTTTGAAGGAATTTCATTGAGTTATTGGGTACATCTGTTGTTTTTGTATATTTAGCATTGTTCCCCCGTGTTCTGAAGACACTACACTTTGGGACACTACACTTTCCCCTTCAGATAAGAATGTGAATTATATTGTCTCACCTCTATTACCATAAATGACCAAGGCTGGCCCGTCAGGTTATCAAATACCCCTGGGAATTATGATTGATCCACAGCTTACAGATACATCAAACAGGGCCAATTAGAATACTTTTCTTAGTGATTGACATAATATCAGCACTAAATACCTTGAAAACCTAAGGCTACTATGACCATTTTGCCAACTCAAAGAGAAGACCAGATTAAGAATTTAGCAAACATAAAGGGCAAAGGCATGGAATGTGGAAGGAGAAAAGGGTTCCCATGACCTCCTTCCAACTCCAGGATCAGGTCAAGCCTAAGTACACCTAGACTTTTCAGGCATATGAATCAAATCTTATTAGCTTCAGATAATTTGAGTTGATGTAATACAATACAAGGTTTCTTAAATTTATTCCAGTAATTGCTCAAAACACATCTCAAAATCCATTTTCAAATATAATTGTTATCAAATCCAGTACACATCCCACCTCACAGATGATCTCTACGTTGGCCAATTTTCTTTGGGCAATTAAACATAAATTGTAAATGTTTCAACATTGGCTTTAAATAATGATATTTATTTTATCTAAGTTTTTGATGGAAGAGAGAGATAGGAATGATCCATGAGAACTTTCCATTAGCTACATCAGCTTAGGGCAAGAGACCTCTGTTGGTAACATGTTATTTTTATCAGGACTGCTGCTTCTAAAATAGTACAATTTATTTATAAAAATCTTGGAGAATATACATTTGTACCAACCTGAATCTGCTAATCTTAGTCACAAGCCTATGCTTGCTAACATTAGTATCTGTCATTCATATCTGTCTTACAGTAAGAAATTCATATGGGTAAAAATTCATATGAAGAGCAATTCTCAGACTTTTGCTTGACCAGTGTTTTTCACTTTTTATTAATTTAATTTTTTAAACCAAAACATGTTTCTTAACAAGTAAACTTACCCAAAAGTTCATATATAATTTCTTAATATAAATTATTATTCCCCTGAAGCCTGGAACTGTTCTGATTGAGGTGAGAGTGGGAGGGCCACAGTCTGGCCTTTTTGACCACTTCACTCCTGTGTCACTTTTGGTGGGAGGATAGGGCTTAATGAAGCTATTTGAAATCCACTGGGATTTTAAAAATATGGATCAAAGTGAAAGATGACAGGTAGATTAGTACCGCACCCAGGTGGTATATTTTTATGATCATATCATTTGTTAGATACTGCCTTTTTAAATGTTACAAATTGAGAAGCAAGTTTTTGTTCTATTTTGTTTTTCTAGTAACAGCTGCCTCTGGAAATGTATGCTAGTTCCTTGCATGCTGGTCTGTTCACTGAAAAGGTGGCAGATATGACAAGGAATTTATTTTGCCTGAGCGATCACACGGTTAATGGAATGTTAAAAAAAAAATTGATTCTTATGATTAGTTGATTAACGAGAACAATTCTTTAGAAAATACTGTTTGTTAAAAGCAGGAATACAATGGAAGTTTGGAAGAGTTGCCTTATACGTCAAAACCGAGTAATAATTCAGAAACATCTAAAATAATAGAAGTGGGTTGGAGGGGATTGCCAAATGAACTTTTCTTTTGGTAAGTAGTTCACTGGTCAGTAAGCAATTTACCAGTTCCATAACGGCAGCAGCTTCTCTCTCTTTTATATTTTTGGCCTACTTCGCATGACTCCACTAGCAGTTTCCCTAAAGGATGCGCTGGAAATAAAAAGACATTGAAGAAATTACATTTTAGGTAAGACTGTTCACTGCTGGGAGGCTAGAGGTCTGCTAGTGGCCCTGATCAATGACACAAGAGGTGCTAATCTGGCAGAAGCTTCATTATCTGACCCCCTTGACTCCATTAATCTGTTTAGTGCCTGATATACTTTAGATTTGTTTCTTCCACAGTCTACATCTCTCATTCTTTCTTAATGATCAGCACGTACAGTTATTAAGCACCTGAGTGCTGAGTATCATAAATGCTAATTAGGGAAGCCTTCACTCCTCCATCATAAACCAAGTTCCCACATAAGCGTAGGTCACTTTCTGGGCTCTCTGTTCTGTTTCATTGACCCCTCTGTCTATCCCTCCAATAATACCAGAGTGTTTGAGTTATTATAAAACAGGTGAAATAAAGGAATACAGACATGTGTCAACCTGAAAAACCTCAAAAAAGTTGCATAATGATTTATACAGCACGGTACCATTTAAGTAAATTTAAATTTATGCAAATGAATTTACATATTATTTATAAATGAATGCATATATTATTAAAGCAATAGTTCTCAAGGTATGGTCCAAAACTCCTAAGGCCATTGAACTCCATTTAGTAGGTCTGAGAAATTCTTCTTTTCCCATCTACATATCTGTGCCAGACCAGATTTTCTCTTTATATTTCAAATAAAACCATATATCACAATAAATTTAATGTAGAAGCAGATATGAGAGTCCTGCTTTCTTCTATTTAGACAAACATAAAAATGCTTTCAAAAATATATTTAAAAAATCTATGCTTAGCACTATTTTCTTCTTTAGTAAAATTTAGTCATTTTTCATAAAAATGCTATTTATAATAACATGTCATGGCCTTATTACTTTATTTAAAACAAATTAATAAGTACATTTCCTCAATTTTAATTTCTATAGATAAACATAAATAACCAACATAAAATAAAACTCTTTGGGATCCTTAATAATTTTAAGTGAGTAAAGGGGTCCTATGAGCAAAAAGTTTGAGAACTGCTGAGTTAAAAAATAAAGATATAGACAGGAAGGAAGGATACACACCAAATTTCTGATAATGATTATTTTTTTAAAGAAAGGAGGGAATTACTGGTACTGGGGAGGAAAATAAAAGGGAAATTTAGTTTTATCAGTTATGTTCTATTTCTTTGTGAAAACATTGAAGAGGCAATGGCAAATACAAATATTTGCTATTCCAACTACTTTAGGGGGAGGGACAGCGTTTGCTATATTATTTGCTTGACTTGACTGTTAAAATTTTCTTTTGTATAATTGATATGAGGAATAGTTCTTTTACCTAACTTGTATGGTATATATATCCTTGTAAAACTTTATTTTGCTCAAACACTCTAAAAACAGTCCACATGTTCCTGATTCACACATGTCTGGGAGGAGATGGTCCAGTTGATCATAGCACTACAGTCAAAGGTAATCAGTGATGATCTGTGCTCACAAGTCAACATGGACTCTTTCCTGCTTTCTTCTTTAGGACTACTCTGTTTTAAAATGAGAAACCACTAGCAATATTCAATATTAAAATAACATAAAAGAATCACATTTCAGTTTCTGGTGCAATACTCTCAAAAGATTTGAACAAAGTTGATTTTTAGTGGCCTAGCAATAGTATGTCAGTTTGAGTTAGATGATTTTTATCTAAGGTATTATCCAAATTTCAGGCATAAAAGTAGTATCAGGAATCAAACTTATATGTGTTTTTCTTGTTTTTTGCCAGTGTCTTCATGAATGTATTTTTATGAAGCTTATGACACTGTCTTAATCTGAGATTTTCCAGAGTTAGGAATCTGTCATATAATATCCTTTGTTTTGTATCATAGAGAAAAAGAGTTCTAGCCAAGAGCATGGTAACATGGAGAGAGCCCAGGCTGGGGGCATGAAAACATAGGTTCTTTTCTCAGGTTTTCCCCTAATGAGAAGGCGTTGTTTGCCAAATCTCTTAAGATGGAAAAAATCACAAAACCACTTTAGCTAGCTCATAACACAAGGATTTTTTAGTAAAGATCCAACAGAATGTCTCAGGGACTAATACAAACAGAAAATGAGGCAGGGTTCGTGGAACTAGGACCTAGAATTGGAAATTTTAAAAATAGGAAGCTAGGTATATTACTCTTTCTAGAGATTGCTCTTTCTTTTGGCCTCTACATCTTTCTGTGCCTGATCCATTTTTCCTCTGAGTGCCACCTTCTCTTACTTGTTCAGATCATGAACCTTTTTGTTAACGTATTGCTTTGGTATACATGTTACTCACTGTAGCCTTGACCAGATGTGTTTTATTCATTTAAGAATAACCTGAGGTCACTGGGATGGTTAGGTGGCTTCTGTTCTCACCATGAATCATCAACTTAGAAAACAATCCATCACCAAAATCATTGGCATGCAATATAGATAACTATGGAGACGGTCATATTCCACTCTACACAGCTAAACTTAGTCAAAATTTCTTACTAGATACTATAATTCTCTCTCCACAGTCCTCAACCATCTAATTCTGGGATTCTTTTTTTTTTTTTCCCCCTTCTGTCACCCAAACAACTTCTAATATTCTCTCTATCGTTCAGATCTTAGCGTGGCACAAATCTTCTATTTCCTTCATACCAGCATAACACACACACACCCATATAATAAAATTAGTATTGACCATGTATGTTCTGCAAACAATGTCACCTGAGGGTGGGGGTCAAAAGGCTGATCTTGTTTTAATTTGACAGTTATATTCACAGAAAATATGTGTCTATGGAGTCATTTAATTCCAACTATCGAAGAGGTAGTACTTTGGGATGAGTTTAGGCTACGAATGAGTTTTCTTGCTAAAACAGGTGCTCAGTCTTGGGTCACTCAGTATATAAGGCACATAGGAGCAATTGAGTGTGGCTGAAAATTAACTGACATAGTACAGATACATGTAGCTAAGTAAGTAAATTAACATCTCTAAGGAATTAAGCTACCCCTATGATTACTTAGAATCCTAAAATTCTGTGAGATAAAAATATATAAAGATATGGAATGACATGATGTTATTTTATGTTGTACCTTACATAATCTGTCAAGTTGATGTCAGCCTGTTAGTAATTACTTTAACAGTTCTTCTTTCTATTTTTAAATATTTTCCCATCATAACACAATTGATTTCTTCCAACATCTCAGTAATCACAACATGTCAATTCATTTTTATTATGTATAAGAAGTAAGCTTGTGCTATTTTAGTATCAATATAAAATATCTTGAAGTAAATGTTCATGAGTTTCTTTGCTGAAAATAGTCATAGTATTGAGGTGCAAGTTCTATGTTTGGCTGAGCATGATCTGTAACTCAGAATTTCTTCTATCTCCATTCCTAGAATACATAGACAGTATTGATCAAACCACACATATTTATTGAACAGATTTATAGTACTAACAGCTCAAAATAAAAGGTTATGTGCATTTTCTGAATACAGTTAATACTTGTGTATTATCAATGAAATAAAAAATCCCTAGGCTTGAATTGGTAAATACATCTCAATAATATGTTTATCAGGTAATGAAATTATAATAACTTTATTTTTTCCATATTATTATAACATTCTCTTAGGTCAAATACCTGTAGTTTGAACTGATCTCTAAAGTAATTACTGTTTTTTATGAGATATTTCAGTCATAAATTTAAAATTAAGGTTGAAAGATGTTCACGTTCACCACCAAGCATTGTGGATATGGGGATGACCAAGTCATCCAGACCGTGGAGTCAATGTACATACGCTGTAATGCTAGAAACTGACTATTAATAAACAGCTAGACTACAGTGTGATAAATATGTGCTCAGAGAAACACAGTGTACTACAGATCATTATTTATAAGAGCAAATTTGGAATAAAACATATTGCCAGTTGGGGAAATTGTCAAATAAATTATAAATGAATTACTGCAGTTTACTATAACTATTCTGGGATCCTTTAAATATGATGTCTTCTAATATGTGTACTGTGAAAAAGATGTACACAATAAAGCTGTTATGAAGAAAAGCAGGAAGAATATATGAATTCTATACTGTCTCAGTTACACACGCATATATAAAAAGGAAGAGAGAGAAAATGTAGGGGAGGGAAAGCATAGATGCTATTGTTGGCTGGTTGTTTCGATCTTGTGAGTGGAGAAGCGAAGGCAGCAGAAAGAAGGCAGCATATGCATGAAGGAGAGCAGCGCAGAGAGGGGTGTAGCTCCAGATTGAAAGTAACTCTGAGTAATAGCAGCCCTGGTTCCAAATACCTGACGCCAGTTCCTCTCAAGTGCAATAGTTGTAATTACTACCCGTGAGTTTGGTAAAACCTCCTTGAATCTTTAATATGTTCCCATTTTACTTGTTACATTTATTTTCTATTACTTGTAGTCAAAAGAGTTTTAACTAAGATAGGTGAACTTTTTCAATAAATACATAAAGCGTAGAAGTCACTACTCCTCAGGATTTTATACGTTCCTTGTACTCTACCATTTGATACCCAACAAGAGCTTGCAGATGTGTTTGCTTAGTAATCTCAAACAACTCTCCTATCATAACAGTTATTACCTTTCAAATGTAGGGTGTATGTTTCTAAATTTAACTTGAAACCCCAATTGCTACTTTTCAATCTCTAAGAAGGCTGATGTTCTAGAGTGAACTCCCTTGAATTGCAAAACACATTCCTGGAGTACCACTGTCTAATAGAACTTTCTATGATCATGTAAAGGTTCATTTTGTGCTGTCCAGTATGGTGGTCACCAGACATATGTAACAATTGAGCACTTGATCTGTACCTAGTGTGATTGGGGAACTAAATTTTTAACTTTTTAAAATTTTAATGACTCTAAAAACAACTACATGTGGCTAGTGGCTACTATATTAGACAGCACAGGCTTAGCATGTATATACCTAGGAAAAGTAGAGATATAATCAGTCCTACACTGGTGTTAAAAATCGCAACTGTCTCTTATTTGCTTGTGCACATTGGATGTCTCCTGGTTTGTGAGATTTTAGCAGATACATCACAAATTGAATCTTTAAAATAACGTCATATATTCGAAAATACAGAAAACTTTAAAGAAATTTTGAGTAGGCTTCCTATCTCAAATAATATTAGTTCTACTAAAAAAAAAAAAGCAAAAGAAAAGGTAGAAAAAAAAGCAAGCAAGCAAGCAGGAAAGAAAAAGCAAAAACATATCAAAGAGTAAGCAATAAATAATGAGTTTTTACTCTCTTCTAGGGAAATACTGTTTGTTTAGAAAATCAAATAATATAAATTTTGAAGATCTGTCTGACAAGTACATTGTAGTTAATAAACCACTATTGGCAAACACAACTTATAAACATTTTTAGGCAGTTATTTCTGATCTCAAGAGTTGGTGAAAAAGGACTTAGAATAAATAAAACAAATAAAAATCATAGCGTATGATAGGAGGAAATGATTAATTTTTTAAAACCAGTAAGTGCTGTAATAATTCCAAAGAGGGAAAAATATCACTCTGGCACAGGTGGCCTAAAAAAGCGTAAATGAAATTTAGGAAGGACCTAGATAACCGGCAAGGTGAAAAAGAGGGTTTTTAGAAGGGCAGACATAGTAGAGGATGGATAGTGAGATCTGCAGGGCTATACAGGTGCCAGTGGTGGAAAGGTTGGACAAGGAAGATTGCAGACACACACTGGATTAATTCAGGAGCACTGAGGAGTTTATATTTCATTTCATAGACAATGTAAGTGTTAGAATTGACCAATATACCTAGGATTGACCATTTAACAGATGCAGACATGACTAGTATCTCTACAATGGGTTTCTTAAGAATTCTTTCTGCAACTCAGTCAGACTTAGTTTTATAAGTAATAATACAGTTGATCCTTTCAAAAATAAAATATTTATTGAGTATAAAAAATGAATGCTAAGCTGCTTTTTTTATAACTAAAGAAATGCTTTCCAAACAATTTTTGTATTTGGAAGGAAGTCTGCAATGCAGCTACTTCAGAAGTTGGTCAAAGTTTTGTTTTGTTTTGTTTCAAAGTTAATGCTTTGACTGAGCTGTTCCTGAAAATAATTTTTGTGCCAAATGTGAGAGAAAAAGCAACAAAAACTTTATCTGGTTTGGAAACCAAATTAGCTAAAACGTTGTGAATTAACATTGCTTCAAATTCACTCACATGTATTATATACGGTGCTGCTTACATACATTTAATGAAATGGCAGTTTTGTACAAAAGCATGCAGAAGTCCAACAAGAAGAGTTAAAATAAAATTGAAATACACTGTAGGAGGCAAAGAGATAAGGTCCATGTTTTAATATTCAGTCTTAAGTAAGTCTGTAACTAAATAGCAAAAACCAAGAGGTTTTTCTGTGTTCTTAAAGGTGTGCAATAGAACTTTGTGTTATAGTTGAGGTACTTTGTGTCCATCAGTAGCTACTAGTTATATGTGACTAGTGAATAATTAAAATGTGACTACTGGGACTAACTGAATTTTTTATTTTATTTAACTTTAATGTAAATGTAAATAGAGTAAGTTATGTAATTTTATCTATGTAGACAGCCAATTCATATCACATAGGCCAAATAGATCAATAATTAGGAAATCTGAAGGGTCAAATTTAAGTCTTGAAATTAGTAGCATCATAGTATCTTCCCCTTTAAGTGTGTCTCATTTATGCTAAAATAATTTGGGCATTATGTATAGAGAAAACTTCCTTCCCAAACTCCTATCCCTTCTCGTTGTAACTTTTTTTTTTTTTTTAACAATAAATTAATTCCTTCAGACTGTGAAAAGAGACTGTAAGGAGAAAGCAAATTTAAAAGTAGACTTGATGGTGACCCACAGGGACTAAGAATGAAAAAATATCTGTGATAGATAATATTAGAAGTGGTAATATCAAGTATCTACAAAGTCGTCCATTGAATTCCTATTTAGGTACCAGTAGATGACTTCTAATGAAAATAATTTTTATGTGAAATCAGAATGTTTAAAACACAAAAATTCTTAGTTTTATTTGTAAAAATAACACTGTTTTTAGAAGTTCAAATCACAATGATAGAATTCATGAAACAAAATGGTATTGTGATAGGATTTTATTTTGAATAAGAAGATGTGAATATATATATATTTTGAAATCCAAGACTACACATTAAAATTCAGGTATATTCATGATGGATATATACCTACGTAATGTTTTTCTTTAAGAGTAAAAAAGAATGGTAAAATATTCCTGGATGTCAAAGGGTAAATGAAATAACTCAGTTTTAAAAATATTTTCTGACATAGATAACTTTTAAACTAAATACTGGCACAAGAATCCCTAATAGATGACAGGAGATCTGTACCGTTTCTCTCTGCCATTGACGTGTGTGTGTGTTGTGGCTATACCCTCATGTGAATTAGTTCTGAATCTCTTGTGTATTTGTGTGCAGGTTTTATAGTCAGAGTTTGTTTAAATCCTAATCCTGATTCTTTTAATCTGGGTGACATTGGGTAAATTGTGTTACATTGTATGCTCAGGGAAGATTTTGGAATGAGATTGGTAAGAGCCTGAAATATAAGTCATTCTTTCAGTAGAATCTAAGTATCTAACCTTCTAAGCTCATATACTGGTACTGCAAGCACAGAGCACAAGGGAAATAATATATGGATTAGGGAAGTGGAGATAATTTGTAAATTGACAAACAAAAAATATGAGCAGAACAAAATCCCTAAAATGAATAAAATAAAGGGAGAAAAGGGGTAATAAGACAATGAGAGATACATTAAAGAAGTGATTAAGGAAAGATATAAGGGAGAAAATGATGGTGACTTAGATGTCACAAAATATATGGAGGGGTGTCTGTTGATATTTATTAAGTTTGAATTTCTGACATAGTGATTTGTATGACACAGCTATGTAAAGCCCTGGAATTTGCAAAAGAGAAAGAATTAAGAGTTTTGAAAATCTGAAACTAAGGAGAAGTTTGTGCCAGTCATTTAAATTAAAGATTATCTTCTTAAACACAAATAGGTCAGAATGCTACATGGCTTACTATTTGGGGTGGGAGGAGGAGTGATGTGAATGAATAGATCTAAGTACATCTGGGCTGGACTGTGGAGAAGCGTGCTCCTTAGTGGGATCATCGATGGTAAATCATTTTGTTGTGAGATTAAGGGCATGGATGCTCTTTGAAGTAAGACTGTGCAAAGATGACTTCAGTCCTTCCTGTCTATGTGATTTTGAACTGAGTTCAATATATTTTTTTATTCCTCTTTTTCTTGCTGTGAGGTTGTTGGATAGATAAATCTCAGTACATTTGAATTCCACTTTGGAGCTTGCTATTTAAATACAACAAATCATGTGGTCCAGTGGTTTAGAACATTATATGCTCTAGATCAAGGTTATTTCAGGTTGAATATTACTTCAACAGTTACTAGCCATATGACATTGAGCAAATATATCTCAGCCCCAGTTGTATGATCTGTAATATAGCCATAATAGGTATAGTTAACACACGAATTTGAGGATTAAATGAAATGATTCACATAAAGCTTTTAACAAAGTGCATGACATATCTGCATACTCCAAAGTTACTCCCTATAACTTTATAAATATAACTTATAGATTATATAGTTACCCATTACTTTATCTTTGTAAATATGAATGTCATTACATAAGGTACCTGGACCCATTAATGAACTGTTTCTTACAATTTATTTTTAGTTATCTAAAACATGTAATACATGAATTCTAGGTTTATTTAGTGGCTCACAAATAATTTTTATACCTTAAAGGAGCTGAAAATAGCTACAATTTAAAACAAAAGACAATATTTAATAAGAAATAAAGAAAACCAGCAAGTAAAGGAATCAGCAAGAAGAAATAGAGTGAAAATGACACAGTGGTTTCTCTTAACCGGAGTCTACTTATTAACTCAGAGAAGAACTTAAGAGCTTTATTTTAAAGTTTGTTTCTTGATTTTAATGATATTTTGTTGTGTATGTGTATGAAGACAAAATTTCAGTTTTGCAACAGAAAGGCATTTCATAAAATATTTAGTTAAATTACAGTTTCTCAAAATGGTGTCCATGAATTTTACTCTTTGCTTCTTTCAAAGATACCACATGTTTAGTCAATTATGAGAAAAAAAACGTCAATTTGACTCCAACTCTCTATTTCAGATGGTTAGGGATTATGTATTTTATAATGGGATCACTGTGAATAAGACAGGCTGTGTACAAAAGCAAAGAGAAAAAAATAAAAAGAGGATATGTAGATTCATCACTTATATGTTTTCTATTTTTAGCATATAAATTTCAGCCAGTCAGCATTTTCTTCTGGGCAGGCATTCCTGTGAATTTTTTTGCCATGCCAGGTACCAACATCGCCTGCCCAGGGAACTTCCAGCTCCTTCTCCAATCATTAAAGGAACCCTAGGGAAAGAAACAGAAAATATATTGAGAAGATTAAAAACTTGTCATAATTTGAGTAAACTTATGTTGGGGAATCCTGCTACTTGGTTTCTTAAAGTAAGTTATCATTTAAATAGAAGAGTTATCCAGTATTCTTGAAAACTAACAAACACATTTTTTTCTAAAGGGATATATTTTTATTTTTAAGAGCAAACACCTGTTTCTTTGGTTAAAAAAGCATACTTTCAAGATTGTTTACAAAGGAAAGATGCACACACACACATACATATATACTAAAAATTTAAATATTTTCAGCTTCTTACCAACTTTACAGTATACCAACTTTAAAATTTATATAAAGGCTGATTAAACATAACAATCTGAAAATAAACAAAAATAATTTTTAAAGAAATATACTTTTAAAAAAATACAGGTGAAACTTGAACAGTGCAGGGATTAGGGGCAGCAATCCTCTGCACAGTGGAAAATCTGTGTATAACTGATAGTTAGCCTTCAGTATATGTGGTCCCTCCTTATTTGCGATTCCTCCATATCTGTCGTTCCACAACCCTAGATTCAACTAATGGTGGATTGTGTTGTGTTTTTTTTCAATAGCAAGTAGTATTTGCTATTGAAAAAAATCTGTGTATATGTGGACCCGCATAGTTCAAACCTGTGTTGTTCAAAAGTCAACTGTATTTCAAAGAGAATTATATTTCTTTAAAAATTGTTTTTGAGCTCCATTCTACTGGAGCTGTATCCCCAGTGTAAGTAAAATACATAACCCATTAAATAGCAGAAAGAATAAGATCATTTTTATATTTATATTATGAAAAGTATTTTCATCCTTACTGATATATTTCATTAACTAACAGCATGGCCTAAAACCTTTTAGTTGTTTGATTTTTGATTTGTAAATGAAATCTTTCTCCTTTACCTCGTAGCCAAAAAAAAAAAAAAAAAGAATAAGAAAAAATATATACAAATATGTATAAAGCAATGTCCATCGGCATCAACGAACAAAACAAATGAGGGAAGAGCTAAAAAAATGCCTTGAAGGTCAAACAGAGTTATGAGGAGAGCTTTAAAGCTGGCTTCTGGATGCTGATCTCAGCTAAAACTAGCACAAAACAATTCCTTAAAGTTTGTTACAAATCTTGAGCCAGAAAGACAACAGTCCTTTATCTGGAACATCAGGAAACTGAACAGACTAGCTTTGGGAGCTTTTTATAACTGATTTGGCAGCAAGAAGCTTAGTAGAATAGACTAGTGATAAATCACATGAATCACCATGGGCGTGGCAAACACAAGACTTCTGCAGTGAGCAGCACGTGGCTGCTGATCTCTGATGGATGAGGAAAAGTCAAGGCTAAAAGGACCCATTTACACACGAAACCCTGTGTTACGCGAAACTTCAAAATGAAATAGGAAGAATTACTGCCAGTGGCAATGTAGCCCTGACCATAGCATCTCTATCAAAGAACAAAACAAAACAAAAACCTGCAAAGAGAACTCAAATGATGAAACATAAGAATATTATTTCCAGATATACATTACAAGTCCCAGAGTTTTTTAAAAAAAATAACATAGAACTATTTGGGGCACTTGAGAAAATTCTCCAATCAATCACTTGAGGGGACAAAAATTATGTTAGTCTCCAACATCCTCCTAATGACATTCAATTTTAGGAGATTTAGATGATTAATTCTTAAAAATTTCTGAAAGTTTGGTTTTGTTATTTTACACCCAGCCAAACATCCACTCAAGTACTAAGGCAACAGATAAAAGTCTTTTAACATTCAGAAATTCAAGGAGATACTTCCTGTGAGCTGATAAGAAAGCTCTAGAAGATAAACTTTAGCCAAGCAAGTGATGGAGAAAGAAACTACATCAAATAAATGGCACGATGATTGAATTCTTTTGACTATAGAGCAAAAATTTTAGTAAATGTGTGATTTCAGACTATTCAAATACATGGAGACTTTGTGGGGAAAAAATGATCTAGCTTATAAGGTTTTAGAGAGGAGAGGATGAGGTAAGTGAGAGACAGTTCATTTTTTATAGTCAAAATAAATAAATGAATAAATAAAAATTTAAAGTTATAAGCATTTTTATAGATATAAGGTAAAAACAGAAAAATTATATGCTCAACTAAACAAATGGATGATGAGGTAAAATAGGGTAGAATAATTGGAAATACACTAACCCTAACTGGAAATATCCTAATTGCTTATTGCAGGAATTAAAAAATTATTTTTTAAGAAATGGCAGATTAATTATATTATATACTTGATACGTGACATCTGTTTGTTGTTGAGAGGACAAAAAGAAATCCACACAAAACAAAGCAAATCAACATAGCCTATAGGGTGAAAGATTACAAAATATTTTCAAAAACCATTCAGAATAAAAATATTATTACAAATTAAAGATCAAATGAATTTGTTATATAAATGAATAAAACCATTAACAAAAGGAAGATGATTCTTACTGGTTCACAAATTAAAACATAAGACACAAAAGGATGAGCAAATGATTACAAATCATGGTCAATGCCATTATTATTCAAAGAAAACAGATAAAATGAACAATGTAATTTTACATTATATCTATCAGATTGGCAAAAATTCAAAAGAATCTTAATATCTGTTGCTGTTAGGGTGCAAAGAAAGTGATAAACTCATATTTCTGGTTAGAATATAAGTTGCTTTAGCTTTTAGGAAAAATTGTGGCAACATCTAATAAAAGATATGACCTAGCAATCCTATTTTTGGAAAATTTTACCATAGAATTAAAAATACACATACATAAGGATATATGTACAAGGGTATTTACTGTGTCATTAATCATATTGGCAAACGTAAGATAAAATAGGAAACAAAGTGAATGGTCATTAAAAGGGATATGGTTGAATAAAAGATAGCTTATCTGCAAATTGTAATATCACTCAATATTTAAAAAATTAATTTATAGTTATGTCGATTGAATCAGGTTTTTCCATGATATAATTATGGAATATATATTTCATATATACATATATGTGTGTGTGTGTATATGTGTATATATATATATATATATATGAGTGGAGAGAAGGGTAGAGAGGCAGGCAAGGAATGAAAATGCTTGAAAAATATGAAAGAAAATTCAGGATACATGTAAACTGTTCACTTGAGTGACCTAGTGACCTAGTGGAGAAGGTGTTGTAGATGGAATTTATTGTGGAAAGAGGATAGGTGACAGGGGATGCAATAGAAAAAAAAAGGTAAAGACTACACCTGAAAGACATCTTGCATGCTACAATCCAAATTATGAAATCATCAGATTATATATGTATAGGCATATCTGCATGTAAATATTAATATCTGGATAGTCAACGTCATGCCAAGTAAATACAAACAAACAAAAAGCCAGGGCTTTCAATCTCAGACACTCTTGAATTTAGAGAAAAAGCTTTGGGGACTTTAAAAATGGATCTTTATTTAGTATGTCAAAAGTTGCCCAATCTCACGATTAAAATTAAATGACAAATCTAGAGAAAAATATAATTTTAGCTAAGATTATTGAACACTGAAAAGTTTGATAATTTACTGTTTGGCCAGAATATGGGAAATACTAGTGGAAGTTTGAGTTGGTAAAACTTCTCTAGAGGACAATTTAATAACATCTTTCAAAATTAAAAATGTACCACATTTCAACTCACCAGTTTCACTTGTAGTAATTCATACTTCAGGTACAGGTTCACACCTGTGAAATTATATATATATATATATATATATATATATATATATATGAATATTTAGTGTGGTGTTTGCGATAGTAAAAGTTTGGAAACAATCTTAATGTCCGCTGACAGGGGAATGTTTAAATAAATCACGTTAACATCTACACAGTAGAATGCTCTGCATTCTCGCAACAAGTCAGGTGGATCAAATGTATTGATATGGAACTATCCTTGGGATATATTAAATGGGAAATGTACAGAATAGTGTGTATAATATGCTATCATTTTGACAGAAAGCAAATATATAAAAAATACAAATATGCTTGTAATAACTGGTTGGTGTGGGTAAGGGAGTTGTGTGGCTTGAAAACAGGAGTAGGAAGGGAATCTGTTTTTCATGGTATACATTTTTACAACTATTGAATTTTGTATCATGAATAAGTATTAACTTATTCAGAACTTAAGATAATTTATTGTTATAAATACATAATTTTGTTGCTCAAAATAAAATAGTGTATTTCTATGTATATCCCAATATTTAAGTGTTTCTCAAAGTTGACCCTTTTAAGAAAGGGCTGTTTTTACAGTGGACTTTTAGTATAACTGTTAAAAAATTGCGGTAGGTCTCTATTACCTAATACAGAAAAAACTGAAGATACAGAAGAGTATGTGTAATTTCATTCTGTGTAAAAATGTATACATACACATGGATGTATATGTGTAAAAATTCCAAAAAGGGTACTCAAGAAGGTATGAACAGTGGCAATTTCTGGGGAGTGGAACTCTTAACTATATTTGGGATTGAGAGGATTGGAGAGAGACATTTATTGATTACTTTATATCCTGTTCTGTTTGAATTTTAAATATGAGGCACGTCTTTCTTTTATGAAATAAGGGAGGAAGGACGGAAGGAAGGAAGCAAGGGAGGGAGGGAAGAAAGAAGGGTAAGGTCACAGAGAATTCTCCTACTCCAAAACAATGAACAAGTACCCTTCTCCAAGACACCAGACTTTTGAAAGTGACAAGTTTGTACTCACTTGTTGATCAAGGTCTCTTAAGGAGTCTTTGTTAAAAGAAAACAACATCCTTTTATTTGATTAAATATGTGTGTTAGAGATAACACCTTGGGAATATGAAAGACATAATGAAATAATAATTTGCTGAGAAGTACCCTCACCAAAGGACACCTTGTTGGAATTCAAGAAGAGTTGCTGAGCAAGAATTTTATTTACATTATTGAATGGAATGCATTCCTCAAGTCTCTGAAGCACAAGACCTAATGCCTAATTTAAAGAATAAGTTTGTGTAAAATGCTGATTAGGTCATTATCAGAATATACCATTAAAATACTATTAAGGGGGCTTCCCTGGTGGCACAGTGGTTGGGAATCCTCCTGCCAATGCAGGGGACACGGGTTTGAGCCCTGGTCCGGGAAGATCCCACATGCCACAGAGCAACTAAACCCGTGCGCCACAACTACTGAACCTGCGCTCTAGAGCCCATGAGCCACAACTACTGAGCCTACGTGCCACAACTACTGAAGCCCGTGTGCCCTAGAGCCCGTGCTCCGCAACAAGAGAAGCCACCACAATGACAAGCCTGCACACTGCAACAAAGAGTAGCCCCCGCTCGCCACAACTGGAGAAAGCCTGCGCACAGCAACGAAGACCCAATGCAGCCAAAAATAAATAAATAAAATAAATACATTAAAAAAAATGCTATTAAGGTTTTTCTCTTTGCTAACCTTCCCTTTTACTAACTTGAAACATGGAACAATACTGTCCCATAGAAAGGTTTATAATTTGAACCCCAGCTTTTTACTCAAGTACTAAAATCAAATGGCAACCTATAAACTAAAGAAAACCATAACTATATCTTTTGGTCTCAACAGGTGTTCTATTTAGTCTGTAAATTCATTTTAATGACCAGCATACATCATTTAAAGTATATTTTAAGGTTTTTTTTAACATTCTTATGCAGATATAGCATTTAGTCTCATAATTGAATAAAAATATATACATTGTCAAAAACAATTTATAACTTAATGCAACTATTACTAATGCATTCAGGATAAACTTTGTCAGTTACCTACATTTTGAGTTTTTCATTTTCTTCTGTCAGGTATTCAGTGAACTTTTCTAGAAATGCGCATGTTTTCTTATTTTATATTCCTAAAACATATTTTCCAACAGGAGACAAAATGTACAAACATTGAAGGTACTAAATAAGAAGGCAATAGCAGAATAAAAATTCAAAAGAAAATGGAAAATACCTTTAATTTTCAGTTATGTAAAATCCACCTGTCAGAAGTGCCTTGAGAGTTTCAGCTTAGTATTCGTTTTCCAGTCAGGTCTCTGTGTTCACTGCAGTCTCATCCTTCTTCTTCCATTAGCTTTGATAAACAAGAATTATAAACCTTTAAAATTCAATCTCACCATTCAACATTTACTCTGATTCTAATTTAATTCTTTGAAGATACTCATCAATTTGCTTTCGTGTTTTCTCTTATTCTGCCATTGCTCTAATAGATGTTTCAATTAAAAAGAAATCCTGGGGTCTGAGCAGATAGCTCAATTAGACGTTGACTAATAAAAACCAACACTCTTCACTCCACAGCAGAGACTGTAGTATGACCTAACAGCCAGAAATAGTTATATATTTCAGGATGTAGGAATGTAGGCTGGATTCTATCTAATTAGAAAATATAAGCTAAATTTGAATACTATAAAATAATTTATAGAATATGAGATTATACAGCTATGCAGGCATAACTTGTATTTGTGGCCATTGGTAAATCCAGATGGAATTTTGAGTTTATAGGAAGAAAATTAAAATATTTATTTTAGTGATATTATATTATGAGTAAATCAAATCTCTCTTTCAGCGCTCTTTCGTTCAAATATGTGAAAACTTCAAACATTTCCCCTCGGCTATCTTCTCTTTTTGTTAAAATTAATTTATTTATCCTTGGCTGTGTTGGGTCTTCGCCTCTGCGCGAGGGCGCTCTCCAGTTGCGGCAAGTGGGGGCCACTCTTCATCGCGGTGCGCGGGCCTCTCACTATCGCGGCCTCTCTTGTTGCGGAGCACAGGCTCCAGACGCGCAGGCTCAGTAACTGTGGCCCACGGGCCTAGTTGCTCCGCGGCATGTGGGATCCTCCTAGACAAGGGCTCGAACCCGTGTCCCCTGCATTGGCAGGCAGATTCTCAACCACTGCGCCACCAGGGAAGCCCTATCTTCTCTTTTTAAAATCTGGTTATTTCCATTTCCTCTAATACTCAGTTGGCATTGTTTCTAGACTTTTCACCATTCATTTTTAGAAATTTTCATGTAATCAATGCTCTTGTTAAATTAGGGCACATGGAATTCACCAGTCATTTGTGGTATGATTGGCCCCCGGTATCATGGCATTAGTCTGTCCCTCTGAGAGGCAAGTAGAATAGTGGCTAAGAATGCAAACTCTGAGTCAGACTGACAGGCTTTGAATCTTGGTTCCGTCCTGTTTCACCTGTGGTTTCTTAATACACAAGATGGAAAAAACATAGTACCCTCTACATAGGGTGATGTGACGACTGAGTGAGTTGACATAAACCAAGCACTTTGAATTGTATCTAGTATACAACAAGCACTATATAAGCCCTTATTTTAATCCTGGATATTTTATCCCTAAAATCTAAGCTAAAAAAAAATATTATTTTTTGCCTCCCATTGGAAGGGAGGTACACATTCAAATTCATATTGACTTATTATACGCCTATAATAAAAAAGGTAAAATTCTTTGCATATTTTTACATGAGTTACTGGTAAGCCAGGGCTCCTTTTCCTCAAATGTATACAAGAATTCCGGAAAATACATTGAAATTGTGTATAATTCTTGATGTACTCAGAAGAAATGAAAAACTTCTGATCTGTGTTCACTTAGAGTCTTACTGGTGTTTTTGCTCCAGCCTTGGTTTGATGACTACACATTCTTTAAAATATGAAACAAATTATGTTTTATTTTATTTGATCTTATTTGTCTACCACTGTTCTAACTTTGTGATAGATCGGATTTAAATTGGGAGAAAAATCAACAAATCTTTTTATAGTTTAAAATAAAGGTTCATGTCCTGTATTTTTCCAAAGTAGGGCAGCCTCATTTTTTCTGAATAGGAGACACGCCTGGTGTAGAAACTGTACTGAAGTTATTAGGGAGAAATCAGGTCAAATAATAGGAGGCATTCTTTTGAATTCTGCATGAATATTTGTTCATTTGTTATTTAGTAATATTTAAGTATAGGAAATATATATAACTATGTTTTCTAGTATCTGAAATATTGGAAGAGAGACTGTTTCAGGTGCTGCTGGATCAAAATATAATTGCATTTTTATAATGGGTGAATCGTAATTATTATTCATAGGATGATTACTGCCATTGCCATGACAACAATTATCTTTAATTGAGGTAGGCACATTTTGAATGACATGTTAAACCAAGAATCAAAATTATTAAAGTGGGCTGGATAGCTTTTCTAAATAAAATGTAAAGGTGATGAGAATTGATGCAAGGTGCTCCCAAAGTAACATGCAATCTTTCATGAATATCCACATATAGAATTAGCAGATTTCTCCTAATTTCCACTTTGCCTAAGTGCCTTACTGTCACCAATCCAAGCCTCATCCTGTATACAAAACTAACATTAACCTAGTAACTCTGTGGGTAAATGTTAGCCTATGTCTCGCCCTATGATTTCTCTTTCTTTTACCATTTTCACATTTTTACTATTATCTTTTTTTTTTTCTCCTATTTTATCATTCCCTGTTTAGTAAATTCTACCTCAGGAAATTTATTTTATATGTGAAGATAAAATCTGCTCAAGAGGCAAACTTTTCCTTTGTCAAAACCTTGAATTAGACGATGGCTTAAACATATGGATTGTTCTCAGTGAGGAAGCTAAAGTGATATAATTATCTAAAACAGAAATGTCAGTCTCTGGCATTCAGTACTAGACTTATTTTAAACATTGTGGTGTGCATAAAAATCACTTTAAGAGCAGGTTATAATGCAGACACAATAGATCCTACCCTTTTTGACTTTGGTTCTACCAATTTGGGAGGATCTGTTCATCTTCGTTTCAAACAAATCTCTAGTATATTGTTACATAGGTAGCTCTGGACACTTCTAAACAAAAATGATCTAAGAAAACGGAGCTCTGGAGTTAGCTCTGGCTTGATGATTGGGCTGTTACATAAAACGACGACTAGGGAAGTGGGGGGACGGACTGTGCCAGAGCAGGGCCTTTCCAGTTCTTTAAACTCTTGGTCCTTTACTGACTCCAGTTTATTCAGCAGTTGATTCAGAAAGTTGAAACACTGAGGTAATTATATTCCTGGAAATTGCTCTATATATTTCATAGACCCCTAGCCTGTTTGTACATAGAAAGTGCTGAGTTGTTTCCAATCTAAAGGGGCTGGGGTGATGCAAGTTTTCTTTCTTAATGTTACAAAAGTATTTCACCCTTAATAATAAGCTTGTTACACAATAGAAAAATGAAGCTTCTCAGGAACATATTCCAATTGATGAGTTTAGTGAAATCCCAAACATGTCCATTAATTGAGTTTCTTAGTGCATTTCCTGGCATGAAGCCTGGGTGCCTCTTCAGCCATATACGTGACATACTTTCCCCAAATAGTTGGGCAAAATAGACCATATAAGAATGTGCCTTTTAGGAGGCTGACATAAATCGCCATTGATGGTGAACCAATAATGAATCTAAAGTACTTGTAATTTAGCCTGTAATCAAGTTCTTGCCAAAAGATAAAGGGATATAATGCTTTCTTGGAATTCTTTGTTGAGGCATACTATTTCAGTCTGAAGATGCTTTCATCTGAGAACGAGAATTAGGAAAGGGCTCATAAACTGAAGATAAGAGAACCTCAGTCAAGAAGGTACTAGGACTCTATTAATCTGGGGTTAAAAGCAAGGCAATTACTAGCGTATCATAACAAAATAGGGACCTAAAATCAGGTATTTAAAAGTGAAGTAAAATCCAGAATCCCCCAAATCAGGTAGTCATTTTAAAACCAGCAGTTATAAAACAGAAGGGAACCTAGTAACACATGGTTTATCCAAAAAATTCTTTGTATTTCTTGCCAAATTTAAAGACTAGTGATCAGATGTGCACACTTCAGGCCCTACTGTGTATGAAAGGAAATAATAACAGGATTTTGCAGAGTAAAAGAACAGTGCTAATATTTGTGCTTTTATCCTTAGTAGGGCAAGGGTAGGAGAGAATACGGAGGTTCTTCTGTAATATTTAAAGACGTAGAGTAGATCTGGATACTGAGAGATATGTCAAATTAAAACAGGTACATTTAGTGAAAATTAAAATACAGGAGAAGAGCAAAGCCTTACTTGGGGCAATTGCCTTAATGGAGTCTCATTGTCCAAGTTCAAATCCTACAATTTGTAAGTATTCTCAGAGAATTTTTTGGTGATTAATTGACAATAACAAAACTTACAGCAATTCTAAATCAGAGTAATAACTTACTGACTTAGAGAAATACTATTGCTAGGAAGAACAGAGCACTTACAGGCTCTGTAGCAAATTGCTTTCTGTAGAAAAGTCTATAAAAGTGTATTTGGTGATAACTGAGTCACAGTGAGGAGAAGTAACTGGGTAAAATTGGGTGAACTTAAAGGCTGGTGCATTGTGCTGTGAAACCTCATGACTCTATCTCCACTGCAGAAATAGAATTGTAAAATAAACTAGAATCATCTTGTCAACTACCTCGGAATCCTCCTCTGTCAACTGTATTCTCCTGACATTTCTCTTTTTCTAGGTTCCAATCACACAATTATTGAAATCTTTTTTTTTTTCAGATGTGAACACATAATTGATTTTTTTTTCTTTTACCTGGGTTAGGTTTTGATGAGATTAATAATGTGAATCATTCTTTCAGCCGATGTTTAAGAGGCAACCCTTTTTCTAGGAGCTGGGCTTCTCAAATTTCAGATTCAATTCACTGGGCAGCTTGTTCCAGATCTGGGTGTTCTGTTGAGGGCGCCAGAGGCAACATTCTGAGAAATGCTGCCCTAAGGAATCTGTAGATAATTAATCTCACCCGCAGTGTGTGATTTCACAACTTGAAGTCTGAGATTTGTTAACATTACTCTGAAGGCTGTTTGGCTAGTGAAATTTTTTTAAAAAAATGGCATTTACTCATGGATAAGAATATCTTTAATACAGAACTTCAAAGTTTAAACAAGTTACGTGATTACATTTGTCTCTAGACAAGTAAAAATCCCAAGTCAATCAAATACCTCTTCTCCTATTATGAACAGAGGGTAGTATTTAGTCCTCAGCCTGGAACTGTGTTAATATCATTAAATCAGCTTTACAATTTGGGAACTAACCTTATAAACCCTGGAGTTCAAAGTGGGTCTCTTATAGGAGAGGGAACTGGGTGATTTGCCCATAGTGACACAGTTATCAGACCTGGGTTTGAACCCAAATCTCATGATGTTTACTTTGGTCATTTTTAAACCATGGCATATTAAGGAGCCAGAGGGGAAAATGTATAAAATGCCAAACTATTGTCAAAGGTAAATGTAGTTTTAAACTGATACAACATCACAGCTTTTTGTATTGACCCATGCTCTAAGAAAATTTCAGCATGGACAGTATCAAATGTATTTTAAGTCCAATTTTTAGTAAACATGTCCATAGAAACAATAATAATCTATTTCACTCAGGACAGAGAAATTTACAAAGATAAACAAATGGTAAAATGACTTAGGGGGACTAAAAGTTGTTATATATTAGACTGAGTCATTTGAGTTTTCTAGAAATAAGCATATTTACTTCAATCCTATCTAAAAATTTGGAGAAATTAATCCAAAATAGTTAATCTACATGTTGCTTATTTATCTATGATGTTTAATTAATTAATTAAAATATTTCCTAAGTGTTTGCAAGATATTATACTGTATACTTTAGGATAGGTATGCTTTGAGCCCAAAGATATTAGATAACATATTTTAAATTTTATTCCTACCTAACAAATGATGGCTCCTCGATACGTATTTCTTTAGTCAGGGCATATATAAAATTGTAGTACACGCTCCCTAGTTTTTAAGAGTTTATTCTATGAGTTATAAAGAGATACATAATGAGAGAAAACACATAGAAATTCATAAATTTTAAAAGTCAATATATGTTACTTTTTACTTCAGAAAGATAGATAATAGTTGATATAGAAGTTCAAAGAGTAGTAAAAGACCTCCAACTTGCCAGGAATTAGGAGGGTTCTGGGAAAGTGGTGAGTACAGGCTAAATTGAAATCTAAATCTTTTATTGAAGAAGAGGAGTGAGTAATCCAGTTAATCGGTGGTAACGTCGCAGTGTCACCAACGTGAGCAAGACCAGACACATTAGGCTCAATTTTGTAGGACTTTGAATTCTGGGCTAAGGATTTTAACTTTCTTCTTGAATACTTTTATTTGGACCTGGACAGACTATTGAGTCATACAAAGTTATAACTGAATCCTTTTAAATTCAGAGTTTTCCCTTTCTTTGCAGGTTATAAGTCTGTCATATTTAGCATAAAACTAATTGTGTTTATCACAACAAAATCAATGAATACCATGTGTCCTTTCTTTCCTGATTATTTT
Organism: Balaenoptera acutorostrata; assembly: GCF_949987535.1. Classification (NCBI taxonomy): domain Eukaryota; kingdom Metazoa; phylum Chordata; class Mammalia; order Artiodactyla; family Balaenopteridae; genus Balaenoptera; species Balaenoptera acutorostrata. Next base: position 12,174,057 of record NC_080068.1, read on the forward strand.
TATACCTGTCAATTCTTGTGTAAAACTCTATTTATATTTTGATATAAATTAGAGTTCTTTTTTTTTTTCAGAGCTTAAGAAAAGGTATTTTTGACAGCTATTATAATTAGTGAAGGAAATGCTACTGATTTCTTTCCATTTGATTTCTGAAAATCAACAGACTTGAGAAGGCATTACCAAAGATAAAATTTACCTTAATATAACTTGTACAAATAAGCTTGGTTTTGTTTCCATTCCCTACTTACCCCATCCTAGAAAAAAGCACAGCTTAAAAAGAATCAATTAAGTGTTAAGATTCAAAGGAAAGGCCTGTCATCCAGTAAGGAACTTGCTTATATTTTTTTATGTTAGACAAAAAAGGCCTGATTTGTTTTTAACTTCTGTGTCAAAATTATTTCATCCTTCTGAATGTATGTGGTATGTAGTGATCTCACTGACAAATACTTTTTTTCTTATTTCACTTTAACTCATTCCTGTTATCCTTATTTGGGCTTTTGAAGGTAGGAACTAAGGTAGAGCAAATTGATTTGTTTGATAAAGATGCTCGAAGGGTCGGGGGAACTCTACAATGAGATGCCAAGTCCTGTTTTTGGAGGGTCAGGAAAAGGAACTGCCATTTATTCACGTGAAATAAATTGACCGAACTGGAAAGAAGAGAGAGGAGCGGGAGACAAGGCGTGGAACAGAGAGGGAAGAGGGAGGGGAAGATTAGGAAAATGCAGTTCACTGTGAAGTGTGTAATATGAATGGTCTCTCCCTTCTCTCTTGTGGAATCTTTAGTAAATTCTGCTGTGCTGATCAGTGCTTGCGTATGAGTAACTTTATTTGGGAAAACTAAAAGCATTCACAAAGGGGCCAACTAACTTTTGAGTAAATTTTCATACTCTCAAAAATATCTCTTGAATGTGTATTATGTGTCAAGCGGTCTCTGGGGATTGAGAGGCAATTAAAATGGACAAAGCGCTTCTCTCACATAGTGTGGTAGGCAGGATTCAAAGACGACCCCAATGCAATGACCCAAGCCCTTATATTATTCCCTCCTCTTGTGTGTGGATGAGACTGTGAATATGATGGGATATCACTCCCATGGTTGGGGTACTCATCAGTTGACTTTGAGGTAATCAAAATGAAGATTATTCTGAATGGGCCTGACCCAGTAAGAAGAACCCTTTTAAGGCCCTTCCTACAAGAAGAGATTCAAAGCATGAGAAGGTCTGTGGAGGAGGCCACAGAGCAAGAACCTGAGGGTGGCATCTAGGAGCTGAGAGTGGTGATGAAACAACAGATAGTAAATACATGGGGACCTCAGTTACATGGCTGCAAGGAAATGCATTTTTCCAAAAACCTGAAGAAGCTTGGATGCAGATGCATCAAGCTGCTGCCTTGCCTTTAGCCTTGTGAGACTCTGAGCAGAGAATGAAGACTCCTGACCCCTGGAAATTGTGAGATAATAACTTTTTGTTTTTTAAGCTGCTAAAATTGTGGTCATTTGTTACCCAGAAATAGACATCTAATACATACTCTTGCTGCCTTCTCTCAGAGTCTTTCTGTTTCTCTGTGGTGTTATTATTATTATTGAAATTTAAAATTAAATTAAATCCTGAATATACATTAATGGACCCCTCTAGCCCTGCCCTTGCAAATTCGGTGCACTAGTTAGGCAGACCAGATGGTTAATTATAACAGTTAGCATTTCCTGAATACTACTCATGCTAGAATACTGTTTTAAGCATCTTCCATGTATTGACTCACCTAATCATCACAGACATTATAATAACCTCCACTCTCTGGATGAGGTAAGTGAGGTACAGAGAAGTTAAGTAATATGCCCAAGGTCACACAGCTAGTAAGCTGCAAAACTGGGGTTGGAAAATCCAGGCAGTCTGGTTTTAGAGTGTTTGAATTTAACCATACTCCCTCTCCTGATGCACCTTTAGAGAATAATACCCGAATAAGTCCTAGCCACATCTGGATGTATAATATTGAGAAGTCAGAAGCTTCCTAAGTTCTGTGGTAAGTTGCAGAGGTTGCCCTGTGAGGACTTATCTTGCAACTTGAGGAATATTTCATAACTGTCACATTGATTAATAATTCTGAGAAGCTGTACCTACACCAAAAATGACAGCTCTCAGCAAAGTTTCAGAGATGCAGATGAGAAGCTAGTGCTTCTGGAAATTTATGTTCATAAATCAGTATTATTAAAAATAATACTAATAAAGACCTTAAATTCTGAATGGCCATTTTCTAAAATGCCACATAGAGAGAAATTCTTCCTTCCAACAAGAAGAAAATTGTTAAGAATTCAAATATAATGGCATTTCACAAGATGTTCAATATTGGGAATTTTTGTCATAAGTAAAATCTAATATTAATACGTATGTGATTCATTGTGGTTCCTATTTTAGAACTTTCTAATCTGTCACTATGAGACATTATTATCTGTCTTGCTCCCATGGTATTCTATACTAAAACATTTCACTGACTGTAAATTAATGAGTATAACAACAACAAAAAATCAATTTGTAAGTAGAGTCAAGACACACAGAGAATAATTTTTATTAATATTATCCTTATGAAAACATATCAGTTTGATTAGAGTAAAGCAGTGTGGCCTTATCACTGAATTAGAAAATATTTTGGGAGTATTCATTTTTTCTCTCTTGGCTAATAGTTAATGCAGTGTACCCATTTTAGAATAGAACACAAGTCTCTACTAATAAAATACCTTTTATGTATCTTTGGTATAATTACTCTCTTAACTATATATGTTTTCTCATTGGCTTTAATTTAACCTCCATAATATGCCTCCACAGTTTGCTTTTTAAATTTTATTTACACATTAATTCTCCTTTACATTTTAAAATGGGATGGGAATTAACTCAAGTATTATATGGAAATTTATTGAATCTCTATGAAGTGTTAGGTATGGTGCTAGGAAGTGGATACATTATAATAAAAATAGCATTATCCATAGCATCATGGAGATTTTAGCCTAGAAGAAAACTTTCTTTATATATCTATGTTTCTGTATATATATACACAAAGTGTGTATATATGTATACATGCAAGTGTATATCTTGGTAAGTGACGTAAAGGAAAAAGTAAACTTGATGAAAGATTAATATTAATAGAAGGAAAGTATTTTAGACTAAATAGTGGGTGATTAGGGTAAATCTCTAAGCAGAGGTAAAACTGAAGATGGAACAGGCATTTGAAAAGCAGGGAAATGTGTTTGAAACCAAAGAAATGGAATGTATCAAAATTCTGAGGTGAGAAACTCTTGGCATTTAGAGTGGTGACTAGGGAGATGGAAGGATATTAGTGACTAAGTCAGAGAATAGCAGGAAATCGATTTGGAGAAGTAGGCAAGTCCCATTCATAGAGAACTCCGTGTACCTGTTATGGAATTTAAAGTTTTAGAGGTTTTCTTTTTAGTATTGTGGAAGAACAAATACTAAAGTAAATTCAAGTTGGTCTTCTTCTATCCAATATTTGCCTTCATCTGGTTTTGTGTTTAAAATTCAGTGTTATAGTCTTCTCCCCAGATCTTACACCTTTCACAAAGAGTAACTTGAAATGGATCATACATCTAAGTGCGACATAAAGAACTTTAAAACTTCTAGAAGAAAACAGATGAGAAAATCTACATGATCTTAGGTTAGTTGCTTTTTTAAAAATTGAGGAATAATTGACATACACTGTTACATTGACTTTAGGTGTACAATATAGTGATTTGACATATGTATACATTGTGAAGTGGTCATCAAAATAAGTCTAGATACCGTCTGTTACCTTACAAAGTTAACACAGTGTTATTGACTATATTTCCCATGCTGGACATTACATCCCCATGACTTACTTATTTTATAACTGAAAGTTTGTACTTAATCCCTTTACCCCTTTTGCTACACCCCCAACCCTACCCCCCTCTAGCAACCACCAATCTGTTCTCTTATCTGTTAGTCTGGATTTTGTTTTGATTTGTTTTTTTTCTGTTTTTTATATTCCATTTATAAGTGAAATCATGTGGTATATTTCTTTCTCTGTCTGACTTATTTCACTTAGCATAATACCGTCTAGGCCCATCCATGTCCTCGAAAACGGCAAGAGTTCATTCTTTTTCATAGCTGAGTAGATTCTGTTGTGTTATATATGTATGCTGAGTAGTATTCGTTGTGAGTATTATACACATCTTTATCCATTCATTCATCAATGGACACATAGGTTGGTTCCATATCTTGGCTATTGTAGATCATGCTGCGATGAACAGAGGGGAGCATGTATCATTTTGAATTAGTGTTTTCGTTTTCTTTGTATAGATACCCAGCAGTAGAATTGCAAGATCATATGGTAGCTCTATTTTTAAGTTTTTGAGGAAACTCCATACTGTTTTCTACAGGGACTGCACCGATTTACTTTCCCACCAACAGTGCAGAATGGTTCCCTTTTATCCACATCCTTGCCAAACTTGTTATATCTTGTCTTTTTGAGAATAGCCATTCTGACAGCTGTGAGGTGATATCTCACTGTGGTCTTGATTTGCATTTCCCTGATGATTAATGATGTTGAGCATCTTTTCACGTGTCTGTTTACCATTTGTTTACCATCTTCTTTGGAAAAATGTCTATTCAGGTCCTCTGCTTATTTAGTAATCTAGTTTTCTATTTTTTTTTTTTTGATATTGTGTTATATGAGTTCTTCCTATATTTGGGTATTAACCACTTACCAGATATATCATTTGCAAATATCTTCTCCCATTCAGTAGGCAGCCTTTTTGTTTTGTTGCTAGTTTCCCTTGCTGTACAACAGCTTTTTAGTTTGACGTTGTCCCATTTGTTTATTATTGCTTTTGTTTCCCTTGCCTCTGCAGTCAGATCCAACAAAAAAAAACATTGCTAAGTCTGATGTCAGGGAACTTACCACCTGTGTTTTCTTTTTAGGAGTTTTTATGGCTTCAGGTCTTACATACAAGTATTTAATTCATTTTGAGTTAAATTTTGAATATGGTGTAGGACAGTGATCCAGTTATTGTATTCCTCAGCTCTGTGACCTCTGGTACTTTCTTATGTTTTCTCTTTGTTGAAGTTCTCACTGTTTTCTTTTATCCTTTGTTGTGGAGAGCATTCATCTAGTTTTCAGACCTTTTTCAGAGGGAAAAGATCCATATGTAGCTGTAGATTTGTTGGGTCTATGTGAGGAGGTGAGTTCAGAGTCTTCCTTAGTCTCCAACTTGGGCTCCTGGCGATGAGTTTTAGAAACAACACATGGTTCATGAAAGAAAAAAATGGATAAGTTGAATTTTTCTAAAATTGAAACTTCTTCTCAGCAAAGGACACTATTAAGATAATAAAAATACAAGTCACAGACTGGTAGAAAATATTTGCAAGCACTTACTTACTAAAACATTTGTATCTAGAGTATACCAAAAACTCTTAAAACTCAATAATAAGAAAACAAACAACCCAGTTGAAATTTTTCTGTAAATCCAAAACTACTCTAAAATATAAAACATTTATTTAAAAAAATTCATGGTTGTAGTTTCACTTTTTTTTCCCCAAAATTTGAAGGTTTGAGTTGGTTGACATTTTAAGCCATTTCCACAATTTTAAGTGTCACATGTTTTAAAAGACTATGACAGTACTATTATTGTAGCCAAGGGAAAGAAAATGTCTTTTTTTCTTTTCGCAATGATTTAAGTTTTTCTCACTGAGGAGGGTTGTGGCTACAAAAAAAAAATATGTTCCCACTTTAATCTTAGAAAGTCTCAAATTATAAAAGTTGCTGGAACCCCACAGCTCTAAGATTCACTTTCTATGACCATTTCTATTTAGAAAGCTGGCTTTTTGGGCCACCTGCTCTTCAATATTGTCTGGCTTTCTGTCTCTAAAGGTGTATCAGATTTATTTTACCTGTACTTAACACTGTAGTAATACTGAGCAGATCAGTCAGAATAGTCTAGGTTTCATGTTCCAGGCTTTTACTTAAGTTGTTTCTTCATTCTGGAAGTCTCTCCTTTCCTCCCAAGTCAGTTTTCATCTTTGCCAGAAGATCTTTTCTGGGTTCTGAGGTTGGACTATAGCTTTTTCTGTTGTCTTGATAGCTTCCATATAATCAGTATTCATTAAGTAAGCAAATATGTATTGAGCTTCTACTGGGTATCAGATACTCGATATGCTGGACATCTGTTCATGGCTTCTCAGCTGGAACTGTCAGCTCCTTGAGGGTAGAGAATGTGTCCTATTCATCTTAACCCTCAAGACTTGATAGAGTTCTTGGCATATAGTATGTGTTCTGGGTGGGGGGGAGGGGGTGTATGTGGTCCTGAGTGAAGAACAGGTCTCTCAGAATGCAAGATTTTCAAAACCAAAACTCCTTTCATGGATTTACTCATGTCCATGCCTCCATGACACATCATTTTCTCTCAGGTTATGATTTTCCTTCAACCCCTTGTCATTAACAATGCCCTGTGTCTGCTCCTGAAGGCCCTTGAAATAAATTTGCCCCATATGATAGAAAAAAAATGGTTGCCCAAACCTTTCATATATATCTGAGAATTGATCTCAGATTCCTCCCATCATTTATTCAGATGGCTTGAGAAACAAAATGGAAATTCTTCCATCCCTTTATTAAATAGGTTGGATTTTTGTTTCCTAAAGGTAGTTTATAACAAATACAACTCTGTGTTTTATTGTAGAGAGCACTTCTATTTTGTGTGGATGTGTCTGTGTGTTCTTTGTTTATTGCTTTACACTCAGCAGCTTAAACAGAATTATGAAATAAAATTAAAATATAGGCAAAATATTATTTTGTTCATATTTTTTGTTTAATTTTACAGATATTATAATTGTGTTTGTATGTGTATGTGTGTGTGCATCAAGAAGTGATTAGGCAAGTGACACTATTTCATTCATTTGAATTCTCCAAAATTCAGAAGTGTGTTTTAGGCATGCATACAAATTTAAAAACAATTCTTGATACTGTGTAGTCTGGCTTTGTAAAAGGTTACTTCCAAGATATGGCAGTCTAGATATTGTTCACATCCTAGATATGTAAATGATATATTTTTTCTTATTGTTCAAGCCTCAATGTGTTTTCTTAAGTGATAAAATTGAGCTTGAAGAAATAAAAAAAGCAATGAAACCTATATTGGATGAATGGTATTGGAAATTGTTACTGTTTTTTTCCTCCCAAATCCTTAGCAATTTTAGACCATTGTGGTTAAAGGCAAAAAAGAAGTATCAAGTGAAGCAACAGCAGAATACTCCAAAATTGCATTTATAATTGGGAAAATCCAAAGTAAAATATGTAATATCTCATTACTAATAATGGCCATGGTGACATGTATAGAGAACATGTGTTCTGGGCATAATGCTGAGCACTTTAGATAGATTTGCTCCTTACATTTTCCCAACAAATCTGTGAAGTAAGCAAACCCATTATCCTCATAGTGGAGAGAACACCAAAGCACTGAAGCAAAGAGGATTTGTCAAAAGTCACACAGCTAAAATAATGAAGGCAAAATTCAGGGCTGGAAGTCTGCCCCAGAGCCCATCACCATGGACACTGTGCTATACTTCCTCAAGGGATAAAAATAATCCTGTTAAGCATTATGTGATTTTAAGATAAATATGGCTCAATGTTTGGTATATCATTAAGTAATTGATTAAGTAATCTACTCAGTAGGTCCTGTGCCTGTACATTTGTGGGTTCTCACATAAATATTTGGCAGTATTCAAAATTACAAATTAAGTTCTGTTATTTAATTCAAGTGTGTTTATACATAAAAGTTACTCAATTATATTGATTTAATTTAATTAAAATAATGTAATATTACATATAATGTGGTCATTGTACAACACAATGTTCAAACATAATGGTCATAATTTCAGTTGTAATTTATGAGAGATTTTAATATAATGGGTATTGTCACTCAGCATTTACTATCAATTCAGGTCTTCCTTCTGATTTGTTTTCCTATTAATGACAACATAATTTTTCAAGTCACCAAGGTCCAAACTTCAAAATTATCTTTGACCTCATCTTTTCTTTGCCATCAAATCAAGCCAGTCACAGAATCTTATCAATTCTATCTTCTTCATTTTACCTAAATATTCCCTTTCCTACTGCCACTCCTAAATTTCAGGTCCTTATATATACGACTCATTTCAACTTTTCTTCTCAGCCTCATCTTCTCTTTCCTAATGCATACCTTACACTTCAGCAAAATATACCCCGTTCCCCAAATATTCCTCTTCTCAACATCCTGCCTTTGTTCATGATAAATCATCTCCTTTCCATTTATTTTTCTTACCAATTCTTGTACAAATCCTTCAAAATTTTGCCTAAATTACATTTTATAAAAAAACAAAAATCGAACTTTGCTTTACAAGAAGAACTATAATAAACCATTCTTAATCTGCTATTAATCCTTCAGCTAGATAAACTTTTCTCTAAACAATACCTGCAGGGTGTACCTCATTTCATTAAGTTCTCTTCTCTTTCCTGACTATCCTACTTAATAGGTGAACACATCACTTATTTTCACATTATATATTTGATCATTTTTGTTGTCTTTCTCCTGTCATTGGAATCCACAATAAAATCCATGAGCACATAGATTTTTTTCAGTTTACTGCTGAATCCCCAATCTTCCCAAACTGTGCCTGTCATAGAGAAGCACAGAAAGTGTGTTCAGTTAATAAATGTCCAGTCAGAAATAATCTCCTCTCTTATACCTTCTTGCAGTACTTAACAAATCCTAGATGTATTATTGTTATTTTGTTATTTTTGTTAATATTTTTTAAACTAGCTTAAAAGAGAAGATTTTCATAAACTTACTCATCACCTCTCATAGTGCGTTATATGTAACAATCCCACAGTAAGAATTTTTAGTATGTGTTGCCTAAATGAGCTACTTTCATGTCATGGCAGTGATTAATAAATAGATATGTGATTTTAGTTTGACAAAGTCCACATTTTCTATGTAATTCTTTATAAGTGTAAGAGTAGGTGAGCACTTTGTTTTAAAAATACCATAGTTTACTTTCTTGAATTTTCTCCATTGCCTTTAAAATGTTATAGGTCAATTGTTCCAAAAATATTTTTAAATGTATTTCTATTTTCTAATAAATTCAATATTTTATTAGAATAGCATATTTTAGGATCTTTAGGACCCAGATACATTAGTAAATAATAAAAAAATAATATCTTCACTCCTGTTTACGTTGTTATAAAACTGTATTTACCTTTGTGGATTTTTTTTTTTAAACCTCTAGGCAGAAATATAAAATAGGCAGTAATATCAACGTTTATATTAATAAGGCTTCAAGAATGTTAATGATCATATTAATAAGTACTCTAGAAGTACTCTGGCACATAGAAGTCAAGGCCACACTTTCTAGAACCAGACCTCTGGGTTTAATGCCTTCCTCTACCACTGACTTTTCTAACTCAGTTTCTTCATATGAAAAAAAGGAATAATTAACTCGAAGGTCTATTATGACCATAGAATTTGTTAGTCTATGTAAAGAACTTAAAACAGTGTCTCACATGACAGACCTACATAAGTGCCTGCTAATTTTATCATCATTATTGAGGGAATGTCACAGTTGATAGTGATTTTTCAGAAGTTCACGTATGGAATCATCAGACTATAGAATGCTAAATTCCCTTTTGCACTCCCAGGGCAGATCCATCACTCATAGGCAGACTCACAAAAAAAATGAGTTCATGAGCCTGATGTATAAATTTATAAATTAAAAATGTATAAATCACAATTCTAATTTATCCATGTACAGTAAGAATGCTAACAATACTAGGGAAGCAGATAAATTATTTAGCCTTGTCCCCATGTGGGTGGCCCAAAGGAAGCCAAATTATAATCAAAATGGCTTAGTGAGCATGTTAGTTAAAGAAGGAATTGGTTGTTTGGTTTTGATATTAAGTGACATTATGCTAAAAATAAACCTGCCAGGCAGTATTCTTGGAGCTGAACATCCTCTCTGGGGAGGACATCATGTCTTCCCCCATGCTATGCTTCCTGACCTAAACAAACTCCGTTCTGGGTGACATATTTTTTCATCAGGTATGTTAATATAGTCATAGAAATATTTTCTGTCACTTTATGGAGAGTTTTCAATATTTCAGACTATCTCTACATTTTTTAAAATAAATAAATAAATAAATTTATTTATTTATTTATTTATTTATTTGGCTGCATTGGGTCTTTGTTGCTGTGCGCGGGATTTCTCTAGTTGCAGTAAGCGGGGGCTATTCTTCGTTGTGGTGCATGGGCTTCTCAGAGCTTGTCATTGCGGTGGCTTCTCTTGTTGTGGAGCACCAGCTCTACGTGCGTGGGCTTCAGTAGTTGTGACACATGGACTCAGTAGTTGTGGCTTGCAGGCTCTAGAGTGCAGGCTCAGTAGTTGTGGTGCATGGGCTTAGTTGCTCCGTGGCATGTGGGATCTTCCTGGACCAGGGCTTGAACCTGTGTCCCCTGCATTAGCAGTTGGATTCTTAACCACTGAACCACCAGGGAAGTCCTTTCTCTACATTTTAAGAAGGAATGTCTTGTTTAAGTTCTTATGTGGTTAAAAGCATCCCTGTAGCCCCCAGACTATTACCATTTACTATGGATAAAATGGTGAATACAATTATTATTAAAAACACACAACAGAAAAGAAGTATTGATATATACTTCAGAATATTATGTTAGAGAAAACAATTAACCTTTTGTTAGCTCTTATTTTCTCTTAATAAATTTTGACATGTCCCAAAATAGTCCACTGATGCACTGAAGTTAACAGAAGACAAAACCAAATATTTGTTTCATTTTTTCAGAAAGAAAACTCATATAATAATTAATTCTAAACTGTTTTAACATCAATCTGAGCTCAACATGAAAGATGCGTTTTAATATTCATGGTTCACCTTGCCAACTCTGTTTGTATCATGTGGTTTCAATACAGTTTGAATACACACTCGCACACATACACATGCACACACACATATTTCTGAAAATCTAGAGCCATATCCCAATGTAAAGCAGGCAGCTAAGCATATTTATTCCAAAGTGGTTAAATGGTCTCTAAAAATAAAACAAACAAACCAAAAGTTTTGAAAAAAATATCTTATACAGAATAAAATACTTTCTCCAGACATCTACTATAAAACATTGTGCCTATAGTCAACAATTGTGTGATGTACACTTAAAATTTTTTAAGAAGTAGATCTCATGTTAAATGTTTTTACCACAGTAAATTAAAATTTCAAAAAATAAAAAAGAGAAAAAATAAAAAAGACTAAGGGCGCATAATAAAAATAACCATTTTTGTGCTGTAACCTCACAGGGTGCCTAAATTTAGGTTTGGATATTTGTGAAGAAAACATTCAACTTGTTCTGAATAGAATGGTTCTCCCTAGTATTAAATGCCTAGTACAGAAAATGCAAACGTTTCTTCTATATGAGCTGCATATGTGCCAAGAGACCACAAGTAAAATATTTAGTGCTAACTTTAAGATGGAAATATGTCTTCCTTATTGAGCTATAACTTTACTCTGAGAAATATTTCTGGAAAGAAAAGATTTATTTTAATAATTCTGATTTAACTGGAGCCTGTTCATGATTAATCATTTTGCTTTAGTGAGGCATCATTTTCTATAAGAAAAAGAGGAAAGAAATAGGTGAGACTATCAGTGGGAAGTGAGACCTGGCACCCACTATTTTAAACTGTGTAACTCTCAATTATCGCTCTATTTTACAGTGGACAATGCTATGATTGTTTAACTAATTTTACTACATTAGGTGTCAGTAATTCAGAATTGGTGATCATTTGGAGTCAGTTGAGTAGAAATATATTTTCTCACAGGCAAAAGTAGACCATACGTAGAATTTGTAATGCGCTAAAATCTACTGATTTCTACACTAAAGGTAACCCTTTTAAAAACTTTGAATAGCTAATGTTTGTGTACAATAAAATGCAATAAAATATAATTTAAAACAATTTTTGTCAGCGGTATTTTCAGGCAGTATCCTTGGGACAAAACGTCCTCTCCCTGGAAAGACCTCATCTCTTTTGCAAGGATATGCGTCCTGGGTTAACTCCCTTCTACCTGGCACATGAAAATACATTACAAATAAGTTGAGTTAATATCAGTGTTTAATAATAACTTGCATTTCTAAAGCACTTAATTTTGTTTTAACTAATGTCTCATATTACATTTGATGATTGTTGTATCAATACTGTGATCAAAGTAGGTATTATAATCCTTCCATTTAAGGTGAGGTTATTGAACCTTGAAGAGACTGTGATTATTCAAAATGATACAAATAATTAGTTGTGCATATAAGTGACTGACCTGAGATTTCTTCATTGACAACTTATTATATGTCAGACCCTATGCCAATAGGCAAAAATAAATCCATCATGTTTCTTTATAGAGCCCTTAATAAATACCAGACAATATTCTAAGTGCTTTACAAATATAATTTATTTAACAATTTACAGGTGAGAAAATGAGGCAGAGAGAGATTAAGTAAGTGGTCTAGGGTCACTAATGTATTGAGAAATAGAGCCAGGATAAGAACCCATGTATCCATAATTACAGTACTATGATTCTTCACTTTCATAGGTCTGGGAACCTGAGAACTATTACTGAAAATGATTTTAAATTCTGAAAATAGGGTGCAAATGAAATCTAAGTTAAACTTGCTACAAAATTAATTATACATTGTAAATAACAAAGAGGCTAGGGAAAAATGAAGAAAAATATATAAGAAATTTTAAAAATATATGAGGAGAATTGAAAAGGAAAACAGCACTATTAAAAAGTCTAGATGGAAGCAAGATTCAAAGCCATCATGAGAGAAGTGAAATGTGCTATGAATGTTATCTTAAAGATACATATTCAAGGTAGTTGGTGAATTCATTGGCATATTCCTTTATTTAAAAACAAAAATATGATGTAGCCTCATCCACCAGAGGGCAGACAGCAGAAGCAAGAAGAACTACAATCCTGCAGCCTGTGGAACAAAAACCACATTCACAGAAAGACAGACAAGATGAAAAGGCAGAGGGCTATGTACCAGATGAAGGAACAAGATAAAACCCCAGAAAAACAACTAAATGAAATGGAGATAGGCAATCTTCCAGAAAAAGAATTCAGAATAATGATTGTTAAGATGATCCAGGACCTCGGAAAAAGAATGGAGGCAAAGATCGAGAAGATGCAAAAAATGTTTAACAAAGATCTAGAAGAATTAAAGAACAAATTAAAGAATTAAAGAACAAATGAACAGAGATGAACAACACAATAACTGAAATGATAAATACACTAGAAGGAATCAGTAGCAGAATAATTGAGGCAGAAGAACAGATAAGTGATGTGGAAGACAAAATGGTGGAATTCACTGCTGCGGAACAGAATAAAGAAAAAAGAATGAAAAGAAATGAAGACAGCCTAAGAGACCTCCGGGACAATATTAAACACAACAACATTTGCATTATAGGGGTCCCAGAAGGAGAAGAGAGAGAGAAAGGACCCGAGAAAATATTTGAAGAGATTATAGTCGAAAACTTCCCTAATATGGGAAAGGAAATAGCCACCCAAGTCCAGGAAGCACAGAGAGTCCCAGGCAGGATAAACCCAAGGAGAAACACGCCAAGACACATAGTAATCAAATTGGCAAAACTTAAAGACAAATTATTAAAATCAACAAGGGAAAAAGGAAAAATAACATACAAGGAAGCTCCCATAAGGTTAACAGCTGATTTCTCAGCAGAAACTCTACAAGCCAGAAGAGAGTGGCACAATATATTTAAAGTGATGAAAGGGAAGAACCTACAACCACGATTACTCTACCCAGCAAGGATCTCATTCAGATTCAATGGATAATTCAAAAGCTTTACAGACAAGCAAAAGCTAAGAGAATTCAGCACCACCAAACCAGCTCTACAACAAATGCTAAAGGAACTTCTCTAAGTGGGAAACACAAGAGAAGAAAAGGACCTACACAAACAAACCCAAAACAGTTAAGAAAATGGTCATAGGAACATACATTTCGATAATTACCTTAAACGTGAATGGATTAAATGCTCCAACCAAAAGACACAGGCTTGCTGAATGGATACAAAGACAAGACCCATATATATGCTGTCTACAAGAGACCCACTTCAGACCTAGAGACACATACAGACTGAAAGTGAGGGGATGGAAAAAGATATTCCATGCAAATGGAAATCAAAATAAAGCAGGAGTAGCAATACTCATATCAGATGAAATAGACTTTAAAATAGAGAATGTTACAAGAGACAAAGAAGGACACTAGATAATGATCAAGGGATCAATCCAAGAAGAAGATATAACAATTTTAAATATAAATGCACCAAACATAGGAGCATCTCAATACATAAGGCAACTGCTAACAGCTATAAAAGAGGAAATCGACAGTAACACAACAATAGTGGGGGACTTTAACACCTCACTTACACCAGTGGACAGATCATCCAAACAGAAAATTAATAAGGAAACACAAGCTTTAAATGACACAATAGACCAGATAGATTTAATTGATATTTATAGGACATTCCATCCAAAAACAGCAGATTACACTTTCTTCTCAAGTGCACACAGAACATTCTCCAGGATAGATCACATCTTGGGTCACAAATCAAGCCTCAGTAAGTTTAAGAAAAGTGAAATCATATCAAGCATCTTTTCTGACCACAATGCTATGAGATTAGAAATCAATTACAGGGAAAAAAATGTAAAAAACACAAACACATGAAGGCTAAACAATACGTTACTAAATAACCAAGAGATCACTGAAGAAATCAAAGAGGAAATAAAAAAAAAACCTAGAGACAAATAATAATGAAAACACGACAATCCAAAACCTATTGGATGCAGCAAAAGCAGTTCTAATAAGGAAGTTTATAGCTATACAAGCCTACCTCAAGAAGCAAGAAAAAATCTCAAACAATCTAATGTTACACCTAAAGGAACTAGAGAAAGAAGAACAAACAAAACACAAAGTTAGCAGAAGGAAAGAAATCATAAAGATCAGAGCAGAAATAAATGAAATAGGAACAATGAAAACAATAGCAAAGATCAATAAAACTATAAGCTGGTTCTTTGAGAAGGTAAACAAAATTGATAAACCATTAGCCAGACTCATCAAGAAAAAGAGGGAGAGGACTCAAATCAATAAAATTAGAAATGAAAATGGAGAAGGTAAAACAGACACCGCAGAAATACAAAGCATCCTAAGAGCCTAGTACAAGCAACTCTATGCCAATAAAATGGGCAACCTGGAATAAACAGACAAATTCTTAGAAAGGTATAACCTTCCAAGACTGAACCAGGAAGAAATAGAAAATATGAATAGACCAATCACAAGTAATGAAATTGAAACTGTGATTAAAAATCTTCCAACAAACAAAAGTCCAGGCACAGATGGCTTCACAGGTGAATTCTATCAAACATTTAGAGAAGAGCTAACACCCATCCTTCTCAAACTCTTCCAAAAACTTGCAGAGGAAGGAACACTCCCAAACTCATTCTATGAGGCCACCATCACCCTGATACCAAAACCAGACACAGATACTACAAAAAAACAAAATTACAGACCAATGTCACTGATGAATATAGATGCAAAAATCCTCAACAAAATACTAGCAAACAGAATCCAACAACACATTAAAAGGGTCGTACACCATGATCAAGTGGGATTTATCCCAGGGATGCAAGGATTCTTCAATATACATAAATCAATCAATGTGATACACCGTATTAACAAATTGAAGAATAAAAACCATATGATCATCTCAATAGATACAGAAAAAGCTTTTGACAAAATTCAACACCCATTATGATAAAAACTCTCCAGAAAGTGGGCATAGAGGGAACCTACCTCAACATAATAAAGGCCATATATGACAAACCCACAGCAAACATCAATCTCAATGGTGAAAAACTGAAATCATTTCCTCTAAGAT
The DNA here is from genome assembly GCF_949987535.1 of Balaenoptera acutorostrata. Taxonomy (NCBI): domain Eukaryota; kingdom Metazoa; phylum Chordata; class Mammalia; order Artiodactyla; family Balaenopteridae; genus Balaenoptera; species Balaenoptera acutorostrata. Next base: position 12,190,052 of record NC_080068.1, read on the forward strand.
CAGGAACATGTCAAGGATGTCCACTCTCGCTACTCTTATTCAACATAATTTTGGAAGTCCTAGCCATGGCAGTCAGAGAAGAAAAAGAAATAAAAGGAATACAAACTGGAAAAGAAGAAGTAAAACTGTCACTGTTTGCAGATGACATGATACTATACATTGAGAATCCTAAAGATGCCACCAGAAAAACTACTAGGGCTAATCAATGAATTTGGTAAAGTTGCAGGATACAAAATTAATGCACAGAAATCTCTTGCATTCCTATACAGTAATGATGAAAAATCTGAAGGAGAAATTAAGGACACATTCCCATTTACCATTGCAACAAAAAGAATAAAATACCTAGGAATAAACCTACCTAGGGAGACAAAAGACCTGTATGCAGAAGACTATAAGACACTGATGAAAGAAATTAAAGATGATACCAACAGATGGAGAGATGTACCATGTTCTTGGATTGGAAGAATCAATATTGTGAAGATGACTATACTACCCATAGCAATCTACAGATTCAATGCAATCCCTATCAAATTACCAATGGCACTTTTTATAGAAATAGAACAAATAATCTTAAAATTTGTGTGGAGACACAAAAGACCTCGAATAGCCAAAGCAGTCTTGAGGGGAAAAAAACGGAGCTGGAGGTATCAGACTCCCTGACTTCAGACTATATTACAAAGCTACAGTAATCAAGACAATATGGTCCTGGCACAATAACAGAAATATAGACCAATGGAACAGGATAGAAAGCCCGGAGATAAACCCACGCACCTATGGTCAACTATTCTAGACAGAGGAGACAAGGATATACAATGGAGAAAAGACAGTCTCTTCAATAAGTATTGCTAGGAAAACTGGACAGCTGCATGTAAAAGAATGAAATTAGAACACTCCTTAACCATACACAAAAGTAAACTCCAAATGAATTAGAGACCTAAATGTAATGCCAGACACTATAAAACTCTCAGAGGAAAACATAGGAAGAACTTCCTTTGACATAAATCACAGCAAGATCTTTGTTGATCCACCTCCTAGAGTAATGGAAATAAAAACAAAAATAAACAAATGGGACCTAATAAAACTTAAAAGCTTTTGTAAAACAAAGGAAACTACACACAAGATGAAATGACAACCCTCAGAATGGGAAAAAATATTTGCAAATGAATCAATGGACAAAGAATTAATCTCCAAAATATATAAACAGCTCATGCAGCTCAATATTAAAAAAACAAACAACCCAATTGAAAAATGGGCAGAAGACCTAAATAGACATTTCTCCAAAGAAGACATACAGATGGCCAAGAAGCACATGAAAACCTGCTCAACATCACTAATTATTAGAGAAATGTAAATCAAAACTACAATGAGGTATCACCTCACACCAGTTAGAATGGGCATCATCAGAAATTCTACAAACAACAAATGCTGGAGAGGGTGTGCAGAAAAGGGAACCCTCTTGCACTTTTGGTGGGAATGTAAATTGATATAGCCACTATGGAGAACAGTATGGAGGTTCCTTAAAAAACTTAAAATAGAATTACCGTATTATCCAACAATCCCACTCCTGGGCATATACCCAGAGAAAACTGTAATTCAAAAAGACACATACACCCCAGTGTTCATTGCAGCACTATTTACAATAGCCAGGTCATGGAAGCAACCTAAATGCCCATTGACAGACGAATGGATAAAGAAGATGTGGTACATATATACAATGGAATATTACTCAGCCATAAAAAGGAACAAAATTGGGTCATTTGTAGAGACGTGGATGAATCTAGAGACTGTCATACAGAGTGAAGTAAGTCAGAAAGAGAAAAACAAATATCGCATATTAATGCATATATGTGGAACCTAGAAAAATGGTACAGATGAACTGGTTTGCAGGGCAGAAATTGAGACACAGATGTAGACAACAAACATATGGACACCAAGGGGGTGAAGCAGCGGCGGGTAGGGGTGGTGGTGGTGTGCTGAATTGGGCGATTGGGATTGACATGTATACACGGATGTGTATAAAAAGAATATTAGTTTCATGATTTTAATTAAATATTTTGTTTTGGAATGAAGTGGAATGCCTATTTGTTCTCAAAGCATTGATATGAGCCAGTCTTCTGACATTCATTTTCCTTATAGTCTTCAGAGGCTGTGATATTCACAAAAGAATATGATCAAGACCTTCGTATTCTTACAAAAGATAGTTTGTCCAACTTAGAAGCATTTGGGAAAGAGAACAGTTGCAAAAAGATTAAAAACAAAGAGCAAGGAGAGTTGAGTGTTCAAATATGTTCATGCTTTCATGTACGTTATTTGTCGGATTCACACGGGCACAAACTTCAAAATTTATTCAATTCACAGCAGGATTAACTTCTAGAGTTGCTCTGGGTATACAGCTGAGTGCTCTGACCTCAGATCTTATATACTATTGCTTTTAATCACCTTGATGTGTTTATACTTTCTCTTTAAAAATAACAACACACTGGGTAAGAGTGAAGTGAGTGAAAACAGCGATAGAAAGCCTAGGAGAAAAAGAGGTCAGTCATTATCCAACAGCCTAACATGCTGTTCTCCCTGCCCATCACTCCCCCAGTATATACAAATATGTATATTTGCTTGGGGAGAGAAAAATATAGTTCTCTACAGTACTTTCTACCTCGCTGGAATGAATCATACAAGTAATAACTACTATTTTATAGATTTTGTGCTAGATCTTATATTAATCCTCTCAACTATCCCGTAAGGGGAGACCAGCTAGTATCTTACTGTGTAGATGAAGCAACCAAGCCTTAAAGTGATTAGTTGACAGAAACAAGACTCGACTCTGTGTGAATCCAAATTTGTGCTCAAATGATTATGCTGTGGAAGAGGGTCCCTCGTTAAAAACCAGTTTTCAGGGCTTCCCTGGTGGCGCAGTGGTTGAGAATCTGCCTGCCGATGCAGGGGACACGGGTTCGAGCCCTGGTCTGGGAAGATCCCACATGCCGCGGAGCGACTAAGCCCGTGAGCCACAATTGCTGAGCCTGCGTGTCTGGAGCCTGTGCTCCGCAACGGGAGAGGCCACGATAGTGAGAGGCCCGCGCACCGCGATGAAGAGTGGCCCCCACTTGCCACAACCAGAGAAAGCCCTCACACAGAAACGAAGACCCAACACAGCCATAAATAAATAAATAAGTAAAATTAAAAAAAAAAAAAAAAAAAAAAACCAGTTTTCAAAAGTGTTGTCTTTCATGGTCCTACTCCATGGGTCACGGTTTGAGTCATGTTATGTCCTAAAGACATTGTCCTAAAGACTCTCAAGAGTGATAGGACCTTTTCACATTTTGCTTAAACATTTAAAGCAGTTAACTGGGAAGTTTAAAAAATTCCCCATGCCTAGGTCACACCCCATACCAGTTAAATCACAATTGTTGGAGGTGGTATCCAGGCATAAGATATTTTTGGTAATTTTCCAGTTAATTCCAAAATATAGTCATGCTTGAGAGCCAGTCTTCTAGGTACATTGCTCCCTGACATTAGTGCTTGTACAGTCTTTCCCCCACACCAACATAGTTACCAGTCTCGACCCACACATCCCTGGTAATAGCTTTTGACTGTCAAAACAGTTCTTAGGTTAATTCAAGATCTGTCACTCTTCCTTCTATCCCTTGGTGTTAGTCCTGCCTCATTGGGATAATGCAATTTTTATACCTGTTTTACATGTGGCAATATGTCGGAAGTCAGTATTATAGTCCCCTGAATTTTCTGTTCTCCAGGATAACCCATTTATTTCTTTTAACTGCTTCTCTTATGACATGACTTCAAATCTTCTTATTATCCTAGGAACTTTCTTTTGAATAGACTACTTGGCAGTATGATGATACCTTGGAGAGAACTTGGATTTGAGTCATAATGCCTTTAATTTACATTCCATATCTGCTACTTACTAGTCTTGTGAACTTGAAAAAGTTATTGAATTTTCTCAGCTTCCCTTCTGACCCAAATAATGCTACTTCATGCAACTTTTATGAGCATAAATGAGATATGCAGAGTAGGAGTGAGACTCTTAGAAGCTCTGAGCACTGAAAATTTAGTGATCTATCATGGTCCATTTCATCCCCCACATGTATAATTCAAATGAAAACAACACTGAACCAAACAATAAGAAGAAAGGAATCCAATTAATTTCTGTTTTCCCTCCTTCATTGATAACTGTTGTTTTTAAATCATTAAACACATGTGCCCATTTCTTTGTACCTTTATTTTGCTGGTGCTTGAAGATTATGTTTAACCTCCTCCTGAGTAATGCAGTACTAAACTGCCCAAATGCAGCTCTGCTTGGTAGATTTGAGAATAGGGCAGACATGTATGTCTTTAGGCAAGTCTTTTAACCTCTTCCACAAACTTGTTTCCTGAATTGTAAAATAAAGATAATATATGCCTTGAAGGATTATTGTAAAGATTGTGAAGCTCTCAGGGGGTTAAAATAAATGATGTATAAAAAGTGCTTATAAGTGATCAAAAACAGTAGATACAGTATAGTAGCTAAGAACTTCAGCCCTGCAGCTATTTTGAGTTTAAATCTTAGAGTTTGCTGGCTCTGAAACCTTGTGCAAATTATGTGATGTCTGTGTCTCAGTTTCCTTCTTGGAAAATGGGGATAAAAATATATCCACCTAGTAAGGTTTTTGTAAGTTTTAATTAATTGATACTCAACATGTTTAGCACAAAATAAGGTCTCAATACATGATTAGTATTGTCATTATTATTAAAATAACAATAATTTGTATTAAACATGAAAATATCTGGCACTTGGTGGACATTCAAAGTGTGGTGGCATGATTTATTTTCAAGTGAGGGGCCCATAATTGAACTCATTACTAAAATTTAGAAAGGGCCTGCACGTTGTAACTATTCAGTGAATATATATTGAATGAATGAGTGAGTGAATAAATGAATGAATGTTATCTCACCACAAGGTATAGAAAGGGATTATAACTTTTATAGCTTTTCTCATTGTAAGTATAGATTCATAGTTCTAATCAATATAACCTAAAATACATGTGTATTTCATTCTCTCCAAATAACCTGAATTCCAATTAATTTTAAAATTTTTAAAAATTAGAAAGCTATTTATTTTATTTATAAAATACATCTATTTTTATTATTTTTGTTTATATCTGTTTTTTTTTTAATTTCTAGTCACACTTATGGTGTGCTTACTATGCCTGAATAGGACAATACTGTAAGAGAAAACTTTCAAAAACATTTCTAACCTAACTCAACCTTGTGTAACAGTATGATTGTTAAATTTCAATCCCTGTGATTCAAGCTTGAGGCTCTTATTACACGAAAAAAAAATATTGTGACACTTAATTTCTCAGTTTAGCTCAGCTTAGCACAACCCAAATCCCTATACTTTCAAAATCACTTGCTCTAGTAATTATTGACACTTAGGCCTTCTCCAAGTCATTTATGCTCTCTGGGCCTTTGTATCATCATCTGTTAAATGGGGATGATATTACCTAGCTCATGAGGATAGTCTAAGAAACAAATGAAGTGTCATATCTGAAAATACCTGAGATATGCAATATTCATACATATATGACAACTACATGTATATGTGTGTTCAGAGAGGCAGACAGACTTGCTGCTTGCTCAAGGATATCCTAGACAAAAGGTAATCAAAGTAGCTACGCCTAAAGTTCAGCGGTTTGCCTCAATAATTTGAGCACTCTGACATTGACTATTTTAGATGTTTATTTTGCTCAAAATATAACTTGTATGAGAATAAAGTGCTTGCATTTTCTACTTGCAACAGGCCAGAGGAGGTTAATTTTAATTATGATATTCTGCACTTAAATTTTTAGAGCCTACTGCCAAATTTTAAAATTCAAGTTTATTCATTTTGCTCTATCTGCCTATAGTAAAATCTAAAATTATTGATTTTCCTAAATAGATATCACTTGAAAGTTATATTACAATGTGACTGCAAAATATTTCAGAGGACACTGAGTTCTGTAAAGTAACTGACCCACATTTTCATAGCTATTATCCTAGTGCACATCTCTGACAGAGTCCCTTAACTATCTAACTTTGCTTCTACTACTTTTCTAGTTTATGAGCCAAGATGTCGTTTGATATATGTCAAAATAGTGCTAAATATTAGGCATTAGAAGATTCGTAAACTAATACCTGTAAAAAGAAAGGAGAAAACCCGGGGTACTTTGGTTTAGTTTGATTAAAAAAAAAAAATCGTAATGAGCATTAAAATTGGAAAACCTTTTCAAAATTATATATAAATGCTGGAAAAATTCTCCTGGTTCCATATTAGGAGTTTCTAGAGATGAAAGCTACTTTTTTCTTAAACCTTAATATGTGTAAAATATAGACATGATATATTTTTAAAAAATCTGTGCTGGTTGTCAAAATAAAAGGAGAACTGGATCCAATTCAATCCATTTCACAAGAATATTGCTTATTTCCAATATAGACTATATTTTTACTTTTTAAAATGTGGACAAATGAGGGAAACAGGGAAATAATTATACTACCATGTACCAAAACCATAAATATGCTCCCTGCTGATTTTTAACAAACCACCAGGATGAAAAACTAATGAAGGGTGAGCAAGAGAGTATTTGGTAATTTTCCTAAAGCACATTTATATGACATTTATAGAAGGTCTTCCTCAGGAGAGCACAAATTATTTATTAACAAAGAGCTGTTAGGAAAAAGTGCTGCTTTTCTTATTTTTTGAGAATTTAAATGTTTCCCACAGTTTTTATCATTTTAATACATAGTAGAAAAAAAAGGAGTAGCTTGTGCAATAAATAAATTGTAGTTAACACATGTCGGTCATTTATAATCTTTCTAGTTTCTAGTATTTTAAAGGTATAGGGAATTTTCTCAATAATAAATGACTTTGTCTTATTGTTTATCTAAAATCATTCTAAAGTAGCTTATTCTTTAATAAACAGAGTTTTCTGAAATGAATTATCTAACTGTTCTCTCACACTTAAAGTTTCCTTTATTCTCTGTTTTAAAAAGCACAATCCTCGATATTTTCCCTATGAAAAACTCTCACACTGCAATTATGAGAATTATATTTTTAAAGCAGAAGAGACTTTTAAAATTTCATATTGCCATTGTTAGATTTAACTAGTTTGATCCCTGTTCATAGCAGTGGCTATTGTGTGTAAAATCTCATGAATAGGAGGGTGAATCCTCGATTCATAAAGCATTTTACTGATATATTACAAAGAGAATATAATGTTTGTTTGAGTGGATATATGTACTGTAATAGTCTTTTTCTACATTCATTTTTCTTTCTGCTGCTTGGCTAAAATGACTTAAAATTAGCTTTAATAGTGTGTAAACTGATATTTCTGGATTTTGATCTTACTAAATCCTGTCGACTGAAAAAAAAAATGCACAACCTAAAAATTGAGAATTGTGTTTTGTTCAGGGACCCATAAGAAAGAAATATGAATGTAATTTAATGACATTTCCTTAGAGATCACAGTAGAATTTTCGGTAGCTACTGACTTCAACTTTTCACCCATGAGTGAAATGATAGATTAATTTTATTTACCAGATGCTAAAATCTGATATTGGTCTTTAAAATTACTCTTTTGGAATTGTGATTAATTTAGAACTTTTTCAGTAAAAATAAATTATCTATTGAATATATTATTGAATACAGAAACAATTGGACTGAAAATTAAACTATTGAATAAACTGTGATTTAGTATATAATCATTAACTTTTGTATATTTAAATGTACCAAAACCTCATTAACTTACTTACACAAGGATCTAAGGTACTGTGAATTAGGAGAATTTCCCAGTTAATTGAAGATTATCATGTTAAGTATCAGAAAATTGTTTTGATAGCACGTGCTCCTGTCAGACTTTCTGCCTATCTTAGAAAATGGTTATTGAGCATAATTCAACATTCATGCGATCATTCCAGATCGTTGGAGAACACCACTTAACCTACTCACTGAATTAATTCAAATGCCACATTCCTTCTGGAAAGCTGTGATACTGATGCGTGTCTCTCCTATTGGCCAGCTCACTTCTTTTCCGTGAATCGTTTGCCCCTAAACCTGTTTATTTTAGTTGCAGTTGTTATTTTAAATATTACTGTTATTAGGTAAACTAGTTAAAAATTAGACAAACCGATAAAACAGGCAAGTGAGAAGGGTGAGCAAACCAAGTTGAGTGTTTTAGAAAGTCTTGAAAATACAAAAAATTTAGGAGAAATGAGTAAATTCTTAGAAAAAAATCAGTATTCACATTGCTTTGCAAGAAACTAAGCTCTAAGGCTACTTTAAATTAACTTCAACTGGAAATTGAGGAAGGTGCATTCCCGTGTGACTGTGCACGAAAGAGGAAGGAGAGTGACTTGAAGAACGCCCTCACTCGAAGGCCTCAGTCCTGTATTAGAACATGGATGATGAATGAATGGATTTCCATGTGTTTTAAGTTAAAATGTTTAACACATGGAAATACATTTTTTGTGATTCTTGGTTTATAGACTTTTCTCCAGTAGCTGATCAACTAGTCCTGATTTTGCAAATCAGAGGGCATTGATTTAATGTACTTTATTATATGTTGTAGCATAAGAAAGGCTATATTCTTTGGCTATGAAATAGTGCTATGATACAATATCTTCCTTACTATTTATGGACCATTTTACTTCCAGGTTCACATTTCTCTCATGCTTCTGAATATTTTGCACACTTGATTACAGGTAGTTGGAGTGTTACTGTACCTTCAGTATACAAACTTACTCAGGTATAGTTCACATTTAGCCAGTCAAGACATAAGCTTTACAGAATTATCTCCTTCCTCCCTGCATCCCACAGTCTACATATTTTTCAACTTTATGTTTTATTTAACAACCAGTCTGAATGTTAGTCAGGAAAATGATAAGCAGATATAAAGGAGTAGGTGAATGTAAGCTTGTAGCAAACCTGAGAGTTAAGCAAAGGTTTTGTTGTTGTTGTTCTTGTTGTTTTGGGCTTTTTTGTTTGGTTTTTTAAAATTCTGCCATCATTGGAGAAGTACTAGAAGTTTTTGATGAGTACTTGTATATGTCAGGTACATGTTTTAGAATGATTAAATTATTCTCTTAGATGATTAATCTCTTAAATGAATTTGTTTTTCATTACTTTTTTGGATCCTCTTTTCTCTGTCTTTTTTCTGTAAAAAGCGTAGGGTGTATCATAATTGGTACCTATGTGTCAAGCGAGAAAATAATAAGTTTAAAAAGAATGTTTATCTACCTCTATACAAACAAATTTTTAATAGGCTGTCCTTAGTATTAACTTATTTTCCCTACTTCTGTAGTGTGAAGAGTACTGACATTGAAAAGATTTTAATTTCTATTGATAATAAATGAACACACTGGCAGAAAGAGGATCTAAAATAATTAGAGGAACACGTGTCAAGTCTTTCAGGCCCTCATATTAACACACAGTGCATGCTGCTTCTTATTTTTGCAAATGTCAACCATTTTAATGTGTCTTTTGGGAAATGGTTCACTCTGTTTCAAAGGTGTATAATAAACGAAAAGGGCTTAGGGCAATATTTAAGCAATGAAAGAAACACAGGACATTTATGACTAGCTGGGGGGAACTGATTGCCTTTGGCTGTGCTTTGGGAAATCCCCAGGAAATACAGTAAGTTGTGATTACTATTATAAGTTAAAATGACACAAAGCATAGAGAGAAATTTGTGTTTTCCTTAGGGGTGACTGCATATCATATTCTCAGCGTGCCATTAGAGTTCATACCCACCCCTGTGTTTCTTACTGTAGTACTAGCAGGAGATGTATTAGTGATACTTGCAGAAGAGTAACTTCCTAGAGAATCAATTTAAGAAAAGAAAAGAGAATTTAAAGCTAAGCTCATGTAAGAAAGCATATATTATCACATACCTCAATTAAGTGTCTCTCATAAAACTAGTAGTATTTTAATGATATCAAAATTTGTACTGCCAATATTTGTTAAAGTATGTATGTTAAATTTATTATAATGTGTATCCCTATGATAAATAGTGTTAGAGGTAGGTAAAAAAGAAAGGCGTAAATTTAATTTTCTCTGTGCATTTTCATTGTGGTTACTTCCTTAATAAAAATAGAAATGTTTAGATCTACTAGCATTATTTGGAGGCCATAAGAATTGTTCATCATTATGTTATAGGTTTTCGTTTCTGAGTTTCTCCCAAGCTGTTGAGAACATAAAGGAAAGTATCTCACAAATCCCTGTTATTTTTTTCCTTTTATTTATTTAAAAAATGATTCCTTTTCCCCTTTATGGTAGTTAAGGGGTCTAACACCAAATTACTACTTACTGCATTGTCTCAGCTTTATTGCACTACCTTCGAATTTAAAACATTTAAAACATGGCAAAAGAATTATTCTTGAAATAGTTCTAAAATGCTAACAGGGGATATTCAGTCTGATGATCACTATTTTTGGTCATGTAAAGAAAACAAACTGGGTACAAAAAGTGCAGTCTTTTTAAAGGCACTTTTGCCTTGTAAGTTCTGTATACTGCCTTGTTTGATCAATGAACAAGTAACTTTACCACTGTATGTCATCCAAGGTGGGAGATCAAGGGCATGCCTTGGGTTGATACAAGAAGGACTTTAAAAGAGATAATATTTTAATATGTTCAACTTGGGTGTTTTAATGAAGGGTTAAAATAAATACCTAAATAAGAACAAAACTAGTAAAGTCATTTTTTGCGTAAGTTAGGTACCTAAAATACACACACCTGAATAGTTTTCGATTTTAAGGAATTGCCAAGCATTTTACTATCTACATATTTCCTGAACTATTAATCCATCTCTGTTCATTAGTCATTAAAGATAGTTCTGAGTGTTTATAAACTTGAAACATTACTCTTATAAGTTAAAATAGAAATTCCACCAAAAAACATGAAGGAATATAAAAATATTTCTGTGTTTATCAGAAATATTTGTTTTCATTTAAAATCACATTATTCCACAACATTTTAAATGGTTATATTAACTAAATCCTACTGTTTCCACATGTATGTACTGTGATGGGACCAAGGGCAAATTTTCCTTTTGTTCGTAATCATTCTAGAAGTTGAGCATTCTTCTGTATATGCAAATCTTAAACAAATCTAACTATTTTCTTGAACAACTAATTGTTTCTTAAACTATTTCATTATCAAGATAACTTTAACTTTATGAAGACCTAAAATAAAGCAATTAAAATTCTAATTTTCTAAAAATGTCATGCCCCCTTGGATTCTAATTATGTAATTTTAAATAATTTTATAGCTCTTTAATCTTTTATCTGCAATTTTGAGATCCCAAAAAACAAACAAGCAAACAAAATCCCCTGAAAACCTAAAGTCTTTCTATGATTTATTTGGTAATCAAATCTGGCCTGATCTAAATTGACAAGAGGCTGTTTATAATTTTCTAACTCATAGTGGCGTTATATTTTTCTGTAGAAATATTAATGTCTTTGATTACTCCAGCCTTAGACTTAGCTAGGGGTATTATTTTGCATATCCTGAATAATTCTGAATTCTGAAAAACACTGGGCCCAAGGCTTTTGGATAAAATGTTATTTAAGAATTTTCTTACATTCAAATTTCCATTCCATGTCTAGCACTGTTTTGCTCTTTGGTGTGAGTACCTGGGGCTAGTGAGTAAATTCTGAATTTTTATTGAATTATAGTTGAGATATTTTAACATTTTTCTCAGGTAAAAATGGTGTCGACTCTCACCCCAATCAGATTGTATGTTCCTCTTTTTGATATCTGTGGTCTGGACTACGCCTAAAATCTGTATTTACTAAATACTTCCAGAGGAATAAGAAGGTATTAAGGAAGTTCATCACTTTTTGTGTGTGCGTGTGCTTTTTTAAGGCATTTATTGCCTTTCCTTTATGGATTTCTGGTTTTTAATTTTTTCCCTGTTCCAAATCTTGTGCTTATTTCAAGTCTTATTATAACTAAGGTGGTTTATAATGAAAATCACCATATCCACATAATTCACAGAACAGCCTCTAAGTGTGTGGCTCTGTCCGCATACCCACTTGATCACAGAGGCTTAGCAAGGGCTCAGTAAGCTCCTGGTTTGTGAGAGCCAAAGGGCTCAGTTCTGGGCCCGTCACTGTCACATCCTGGTTTTGTAATGATTGAAATTCATTTACTTCTCCCTCTCTCTTGTTTGTGGGAATGGGAAAGATTATTATCATATAGGTATAATATCATGCGCTTCAGATAATTTTGTCATTTATGATATAATGGTACATATGAAATAAGCATAGGGAGTGCTATAAAGCACTGTAAAAAATAATGATATCCATGAACTATACTGTCTGTGTGAAAAAAAAGTCCAGGGGTGCAGTAGTTCTCTGCTGGATTTTCTAAGCTCCTGAAATTAAATTAAACACTGGCTTGCTATTTAACACTGGCCTTAGATGAATAAACTCAATATTTTGATTTGGATGTATTATTACATTTAATTATTTTTAAGTATTGCTTCAATTCATAGTTTCAGATTATAGATGGAATTTTTAATCAATTTTTTAGAAATAAAAGGGGTTAGAATGAAAATGATGTGGGTAAACTAGATAAGGTAGGCTTAGTCATTATGTCTCCCTAAATATTTTTTTTTGACTGGTCCTGAATTGTTTTTTTCTAAGCAGTTTTCCTAAGCACAGTAACTTTTTGTCAGTGCTTAGTTTTCCTCTGGTAATATCTGATCATTTGTTACCTCAACTCAAGCATTACTTGAAAAATAAAAAATTAAAATCTGTAACGTTTTCTCTCCTTTGCTTTTAACAGATACACATATATTCGTTTCCAAAGCCTGGGTCCAATAAATAAAGACTTTGGAAATGTACTACATTGGATTTGGCATTTCATTAAAGATAATAAATGTATCCATATTTGGTCTTTATGATGACATATGATAACATTTTTAATTGGAAAAGATTCTGTTGAGGTACAGCCACTTTGGAAGGCAATTTGGCAGTTTCTTAGAAAGTAAAACACACTTTTACGATACAATCCAGCCTCCTTGGTATTTACCCAAATGAGGGGAAAACTTATGTCACATAAAAACCTGCACACAGATGTTTATAGTACTTTTATTTATAATTTCCAAAATTTAGAAGCAACCAAGATGCTCTTCAGTAGGTGAATTGTGGTACATCCAGACAATGGAGTATTATTCAGTGCTAAAAAGAAATGAACTATCAAGCCATGAAAAGACATGGGGGAAACTTAAATGCATGTTACAAAGTACAAGAAACCAATTTGAAAAGACTACACACTGTATGATTCCAACTATATGACATTCTGGAAAAAGCAAAACTATGCGACAGTAAAAATATCAGTGGTTGCCAAGGGTTAGCAGGGAGGGAAGGATGAATAAGCAGAGCATAGCGGATTTTTAGGAAAATTAAACTACTCTGTATGATACTATAATGGTAGATGCACATCATTATAAATTTGTCAAAATCCGTTGAATGCACAGCACCAAGAGTGGACCCTAAGGTACACTATGGACTCTGGGTGACTGTGATCTCTCAGTGCAGGTTCATCAGTTATAGCAAATGTACCATTGTGGTGATGGATGTGGATGATGGAAGAGGGTAGTGTCTGGGGGCGGGGGTTATAGGGGAACCTGTAACTTCTATTCCGTTTTGCTGTGAACCTGAAACTGCTCTAAAAAATAAAGTCTATTTTTTAAAATGATTCCATTGAGCATAAACATATAACTAAATTAAATGACTCCAAGAAGTGTAATGAAAAATACAAATATACAAGTCACCTGTACAAAGTACAATGAAAAGAAACTTGATGTAGGAATAGGCAAATTGAGGGGTGAATTGTGATCTGGGGAGACAACCAGAGAATGCATGTATAACACATAATATCAAGTTTCTCATTGGAATTAAAGGAGAATCATACAATAAGTTGCTAGGAGCCAGTCAGATAAAAACTTAAAGCCACGGACTTCTTCTACCTCAGAATTCTATTGAGTTACTCTGCATTTAACCTAACCGTGACCCTCCCCATCAGTTATCACAAGAGCTAGAAGTTTCAGAAATTAAGAGACTAGCTTCTCTACTCAGAGTATTATTAATATAGTACCTTCCCGTATTCTACATTTTGTTTCCATGGTCTGTTCTTGAGTTATTATAGGAGTAAATTTGAATATCCATTTTCTCTAATTATACAGCTAATAAAGATGCGTCCTAACATACTGTAAGCCCTGGACATATTTTTCTAGTATACAGGAAAATTAATGTGATTTTTAGTTTCTAATCTGAGGTTCAGTAATCCAGCTTTATAGGGGAAAAAATGAGGTTTTCTTTATCACTTGGACTTGAGGCAGCTCATTAAAAATTCTAAAAGGTATAGAACAAAAACACAAAACATTTCTCACAAGTGATGAATTTTTGCTACAAGCAATGATGTTTTTTTAAATCAACCTTTCATATTGAATAATGATCTTGTGCTCTCGAGTCAAACCTATGTGTATATATCCTAGTTTAGGATCTGTGAGATTTAGGCAGATCTTAACTAGGATATATACACATATCCAGATCTTTCTTGGATTCCTTTCCTTTTGAATAACACAGATATAACATTATTTCATCTCAAAATGCAAAACTGGAACAGTAGTTAGAAGATTCTGACTTGCATTGTTCAATACTTGGGAGCAAATGACTGTTGGGATTGGTGCTGACAGTTTACACTTGAGCCTCTATAGCAAGTTTCTGGAGTACTGTGCTTTCTTCTAAGTGGAGATTGCAATCCTTTGATCAAATTAACTCACAAATCTCCATCCAGGCCAAAATTTATTTAAACCTACCCCAGGACAATCCCAGTAGACCATAGGAAAAGATCATGCTTCTTCCTAGGTAGATCCAGAGATACAAACATATTCTTAGACAGAGAAAATTTAAGCAGGGGATTTGCCTGTCTTATTTATCATCCCACAATGCAAGCATACAGACACTTTACAAGATAGTTCCCTCTTTGGTATACCTTCATAGGAACCAAGTCTGTAATACTAGCATTTGCTATTTTCTTTAGAAGGCAAATTCATTAAATGTCAGCAACAGGGATTATTTTGTAAATCCTCCATTTTAATTACTCAACCAGCTTTATTTTTTAAATTTTTATTTTATATTGGAGCATAGTTGATTTACAATGTTGTGTTAGTCTCAGGTGTACAGCAAAGTGATTCCATTACACATATACGTGTATCTATTCTTTTTCAAATTCTTTTCCCATTCAGGTTATTACAGAATACTGAGCAGCATTCCCTGTGCTATACAGTAGCTCCTAGTTGGTTATCCATTTTAAATATAGCAGTGTGAGCTTTAAAAACTTATATAGCTCCTTAACTGCTTCTAAATTAAGTCTAAAGTTAATTCTACAAAGAGTTTTCTCATCAGAAAAAATGGAAATAATAATAAATAAAGGTAAAAAATTTTAACTACCTCAGGGTCTGTTATGGAACTAGCTGAGATAATGCTTTTCATATACTAAACATAGGAGCTTCAGAATAAATGTTCCATAAATATGAGTTAATCTTTTCCAAATATTCTTGTCATTTTTTATATTTATAATGAACTCTTGATTTTCACAGAGATCTATATTTGCCTAATATTCTAAAACTTCTCTTTGAGTATATTATAATTTAATTTTGTGACAGAGATCGGTGCCAGGAATAAAAATATGCAACTTGAATTACAATACGTCTTTGTACAGAAGTTTATCAGCTGGAGGGATATAGCAAAGTTGTTCTGACTTTGCTGTGTATCATGCAGAATTAATATTTTTATTTAATAACTTTTTCTTTCCATTTGATTATGCTGTTTTTCAGTGATTAACTTTTATTGATGCACAGATTAGGGCCATTTTATTGAGGTCATTATTTTTCTATATAGTGTCTGAGGTAGAAAAAGAACAGAGCAAATATTGGTACACTGCTTAGTTTAAGACTTTGAGAAAAGGTTTGCATCAGCTAAGGAATTGGTGCAAGGGAACCTACTTTTTAAGGAGGCCACTTCATAAATATCATGTGTGTTCTACTTTTCACAAAACTCCCTTCCTGTCAAATTTAGGTGTTCCCATCTTTGACTGTAATTTTTATTTTACTTTTTTATTTTAGTGTATTACAAAATTTTTTTTATTTCCTACAAATATTTTAATATATATGTCTGCCAAATGGAATAACTCAAAAGCCTTATTTAATAAAAGCCTCCTAAACCATCTTTACTTTGTGTTTCTTTTCATTTTCTTTACTCATTTCTACAACATTTTCTACTGTTACTAATGATCAGTTGCTCCAAAAAAAAAAAAAAAAAATGTGTTTTATTTACAGGGCACAGCTTATGGAAGTGCTCCTGTACCTTCTCGCAGGCAATTATGTGAGTCTCTTATATTCAGCTCTGTGTTGTAAACATGACGATGTGTTTCTGTGCTGTAGCATGGCATGCTGATTGAGATCAAATGCCCTAATGCAATCCCCAGTGTTGTATATTACCTACAATGTTTGTAGTAAATGGTTCCCTTTGCCTCTTCCTTACCTGTTTGTCGTTATCCAGCCCGTTTAAGAAAACTGCACTGCGGTGTGGCCGAGTGTGTTGAGGCTTCAAGAATGGCTCAAAGTCTGGGGCAAGGATAGAAGTGGCTCTTATTTAAGTTTATTTTCACTTAGCAACAATAATAGCACTTTCTTTGTTAACCAAATCAGTACGCTTTCTTAAATCCTAACTTCTTTTACAGACTTGTTCAAAGAGCCCTTGTATCATACACAGCTGTGTTTTAGTCACAGCTAATGAGACCTCTTTCCTTGAAAAGGAAAAATCCGTGAAAAGAAATCCTACTTCTAGTGAATTTAAAGCAAACTTGACTTTCCAACCACTTCAGTTTATTTCTAAGTCATCATATTTAGAAAATTTGAAAATAATCTATAAATTTGTAGATAGAAATCCTGGATTTTACAACGTTGCTTAGCTGTATTGTAAGTATATGCACCTCGCAGAGAGTCAGATATTTGCTCTTCAGCTCAGGAGATTTCTGTGACAGCTTGTCTGCTTTAACATGAACTTTTTGTCAATGAGAGATGTACATGTAAATTTAATATGTAGACTCTCCAGAGTGCCATCAGACTTTGAAAAAGAGCTATTTTCATCGCCATTTCCATCCATGACTTTTCTCTTCTCCCACACCAGCATCCATCAGAAAATCATGGTTGTTTACCTCCATTATAGACTGCTACAGCAATGCACCACGTGATTCTAATTGTTGTGCCTAGCAATAAATGCCAAGTAGATTCATCTTAATACGGTTTTAAAGGTGATTCAAAGGTACAGTCCTGTTTGCATAATGCTTTTCTTCACTATTGGCAAAAGAAATATATGATTCGATGACGTTCACTGAGAAGGATCTGTGAATCAATTACAAAAAACAAACAAATAAACAAAAAACCTACAGAACCTTATACCATTATAAAGATGCTTAAGGAACAAACAGAAATATGCACTTTAGTACCTTCTTGTTCATGAAAGAATGTTGCACGTTTGGATTCTTATGAATAAAGTTGTAGTGGAAAGAATTGCTAATGTGAATAGAAGATGGGATTTAGATATATTAAATATTCCTCTAAAGTTAAATACTCATCAACTGGTCTCAAACTATCCCTTGCTGTTATTTCATTTTACCTATTTCTCTATCATCTTACTTTCTAAAATATACTAAAGGTATGGTTTCTTTTATGTAGGTATTGGTGCAGTATTATTACCAAACCAAACTTGGGTCCTCTAGCCCACGAGAGCAATAAAACCAATCTACTGACACCGGCTTGTGGTGAAGGAAAGTACAGCGTTTATTGTAAGGCACTATACAAGGAGTCCAGGGCAGCTAATGCTCAAAACACCCAAACTCCCTGATGGGTTTCAGGGAAGCATTTTAAAAGGCAAGGTGAGGGAAGGTAGTTACAGGGTATGTGATCAGCTCGTGTACAATTCTCTGGTTCGTTGATGGTGAGGTAACAGGGTGGTGTCACAGGGGTAAACCTTATCAATCCTCAGCCTCCAGTAAGTCTGGGGGCTAAGTGCTCATGGTCATCATGTAGTTAACTTCTTCCATTTGGTGGGGGTTTTAGCATCTATAAGACAAGTCAGGAGTGTGCACCAGGCACTGCCATCTGTGTCCTTCAGGGAGGAACTAAAGATTCTGTGACTGCCACATGGCTGATTTACTGTTTAAATTCTTACCAATTCTCCTGGCCCAGCTGCTATTTTTGTCACTACATGTTTACATCCTTTCACTCATTAATGCTTGAGCCAGGCTTATGTGACTCAGAGGAGGCCTGGGAAACTATAGCTTTTCAATACATAAGAGGCAAGCAGAGGACATGGGGGGTGGGGTCTACCCTGGGAAGGCCCAATAGGGTCCCTGCTCAGTTACAGTATTAACTGATAAAAATTAAAAACTATAGCCAGAACACCAGTGAGATAAAAGATATTCTTTTTTTTTTTATTTGCCTCTTTTTAAAGTAAAAAGTCATTATTGTTCTTATAAGTTAGATTGCCTTAAAGACAAAGGAATATCTATTGTTATGGAGATAGAGAAAATATTGTTACTAGAAACTTTGGGGAATGTGAATTCATTATACATGCCATGATATCATGAGTGGAAATATAAAGGTTATGGAAGTACAGTCTTCAATTTGGACTAAACATATTTCTCCCTTTTACAAAATCAAAATGTATAATTTGAAAATAATACTGGATATTTGAGAGTTCAGATCATTGGTTCTAGTTAAATGAGAGTGAATCCTACAAAAAGCAAAGGGAAAAATAAAATGATGGATGGTTTCTCTAAGTTCTCTAAGTCTAAGGATCTAAAATTGAAATGTTTCCTGTGCCTCAATGGATAAGTCCATAAAATGGGTATTACTCTCCTAAGCATGTGGACTTGGAAATAGTAAACTTATAAGACATGAATTTGGAATGCTAACTATCACATTTCCTTTTGGTCAAGTACAAGTCTTCAGATCTCTGAATTACCTATTAGTAGAGACTCCTTAAGTATTTGTAGTTGTGGTGATTATTAAAGATATTATGTCGAAAGCCTGAATGTTTTATTCTACACATGAACATCACAATGTTAATATTAAATGTCTTTATTCCTACCCTATTCCCTAAAATCAATGCCTATATAGATATCTTACAGTTGATTCCTGATTCTAGTATTTTATATTTTTGACTAAGTCAAAAGTGGTAACTAATACTTCCTTGAAGTTACAGTTAACCAAACTTTTATTCATTTTTTATTCAGTATTAAGGGCTTCCTTGTTTTATGGCTGTCACTTTATTTCAAAAACATATCCATTTTTAACAGTTCTCTTTTGTCATAACCCGAAACAGAATCTAGCAGCAAAGAGGGATTGCCTAGATGATGAGGTAATTGGAAAGGCTGTGATTCTACAATGAGAAGATTCACATCTCCATCTCAGGAAACATTATGTGGCTTTTAATTAACAGGCCCACTCAAATATGTCTTTATTTGTTACTTAGTTGATCAGAATTAAATTGGAGAACTATTGTCTTGGTTAATACTTATCATTTTCAGAGAGATGCTTGCAGAATGATTAACAAACTTGGGGAAGAGGGAGTCTTGAAAAGTTTTTTGAATGCTAATAGTACATTTTTTATTATTAAATGCTTAAAAGTATACATCATCTATTCAAGTGATATTGCCTTCTTAATTTCCTACTGGTTTACATTTTAAAAGTTATAATCAACTTTAGTGAGTAAAGTGCTATCATATGCTGGTAAAGACCAACTCTAAATTTGTATGCATTGAGATGTATAATATTTGAATAAATTTTTGCAAAGATTTGATCCGTAAAATGCTATCCCAACAATTCAAAATACAAGAACTGATTTTACAATGGTTATTGCTTTCCATTTTACAGTAGTAACTATTTTAAAAGCTCCAAATTACAGGACCATGTATTTCTAACAGATGTGTCTTGTTATCTTTTTCAAGAGAATATTATAAAATTTAATAAACTGATTCCAAAATTTACTAAGCCATAAATATAAAAACTGTGAACACGAAATTTCAAAATGCATGCAACAGTTCAAAAATGACTTGGCTAAAATAATTAAGTGCTTTATTTTTGTATTTTGCAACATGGATTCATTGTTTCCCAGTTTATGAAAGAAAGGAACATCAGATATTTACAAGTAGTCTATTCAATGGTAGTTACCTAATTTAGCTGACATTCTCCACATAGTTGAATGTCAACCTAATTGAAATGACTACACATGATAATCATACTGCCTTCCTACTTAGAATCAGATAACAATTTCCTTTATAACACAAATAGAACTGAAACTATATATTTACAAGGGAGGTCATAAACATAAAAACATATGCTTTTTATTGTTTGAAAAGTAGTTGAAGAATTACCCTAAAAATAAAGGGAAATTATTTTTGCTACATGTGATCAAAAGATTAAATACTTCCATAGGCTTTTGCACATTATACTTCAATCAATCCTTGAAAATATAAAAGTATTCTATGAAATAGTTACCATTTTTTATTCAATTTATCAAGAAAAATTTATACTATCAATTTTCCAAAGTATGTTTCTCTCTCATTTGCTTTAATTTACCTCCCCTGATTTTCAATCAAGTTTTTTTTTCCTTCTTTTTAGAGCTAAATAGCATTTTTTTAAATTCCAAATTGATTTCAGCAGCAAGTGATGAAAAACAACCAATTCAATAAGAAAGGGGAGCAAAGTATTCGTTTACAATAATATAAATCTCAAAGTCAGAATGAATGGTCTTAAGATGCTGAGCTGGCTGTGTAAGAACAGATTTTTCAAACTATTGTTCTCACTGTGCCTTCTGATTTATTCCTTTCCTTCTTGGTTTATCACTTTATTTGTTTTCATTTCCCTTTCTTTTGTCTCTCTCATCCCACACAATATCTTTCCATTATTTATCATCCTATTTTAGATGTAACTTCCGTTTTACTTGTTTTCTTCTTTCTTTGCTGTGCTTGGAAGCAATAAAGGAAGTGGTTTCAATAGTGGTGAAAACTAGCAGAAATTTCCTATCACTGTCTTTGAAATACACCTTCGGAAGACATGTCTAGTAGGGTTGCTACAAACCTTACATGAGTAAAGCGATGCTTATCTGGTTCTGCGTTCTTAGGGAACAAAGACAAATACACTGTGTTTATAAGTTCACAGTTAAATACACATATATATTGGGGATTGAGGAAGTTCCCTTCTTCGGAAAAGAGGTTTCAGTCAGAAAGAAAACAGAAAGGAAAAGTTTTAAATGGCATGATGAAATTATCAATATACCACTAATAAAGACAAGGTAATACAATAGATTGCTAGAAAGTGGGAAAGGTGCAAAAGAAAAATGTAGTATATGTTATAATCCTATAATTTACAAGGAAAATGTTAAATATTGTCTTTCTTTTGAGTCCAAAATAATGGTTTTACATTTAATTGAGGTTACAATTTTGAGCTGCTAAAAAGTAAAAAGCTATGCTCAGTTACAATAAAAAGAAAGAAAAAGGCATTTCCTTTGATGTATACATAATTGTGATTATCGTTCTAGGCTATTAAATTTGTTTAGATAATGAATATATGTTAAAACTGTACATAGATGCTCTGGTTTCAGCTTGGGATGTAGAATGCTGGAAAGAGCATTGTTCCTACCCTTACAATAATAACAAAAATCCTGGAGAGAATATAAATTCACGTTTCTTGAACCATCAGAGAGCTACAGTCACAGGGCAATCAGTTAACCTAAGATAGACGTAAAGACAAGTACTTGGCAAGGAGAGACCATATGTAGCAGACACAGTCAGATAACAGTAAGAATTATGTTAAATTCTGGTCAACTAATTAGTAAGGGGGAAATGTAGCCTATCAAGAGAATATAAATATAATGAAAATTTACACCACTTATAGGATCTTCTCTACAGGCCTCACTAGATGCTCATATTACAATATTGGCAAGACTCCTGGGAAAGTGTCTCTTGAGCTAAATAGCAAAAGACAGGATCTGCAGCTACTATAGGAAAGGCACAAAACTACCCAGATGCTTCTTCCCTATTGTCCATATAGAACAAAAGGCTAAAATTCAGGGGGGAAAGCAATACACAGGTGAAAACCCATTGCAGCTTGGAGAAGGGAACAGAAAAAGATCCTTTATTCCTGGGTCAGGGAGAAGAATACACGATGGACCCAGAACAGCTGGGGGAGAAGACAAACACCAGGAAGGCCACATCTGTGAGGCCCTGGGACACAGTGCCTTCCTAAGATTTAGGCTCAATCAGAGGAGCAGAGAATGCCTCACTCTTTGTACCACAGACTAATAAGCAGTGAGTTATAAGTCATCAGAGAATATGGCTGGGAGTGTTACAAGAGTGCTCTGAAGCACCATGCAAAGGAGAGACTAATGGTGAAGGTGGACCATACATTTAAGAAAGTCCCTGACAAATCAGTTCCTACCCTCAATACAGGTATCATTAGAGAAAATTGAAGGCTCTGGGTAACCACAACAACAGTGACAAACTCAGTTCAGTTCTGCCTAGGTTGACACAAATGTCCATCCTAAAGCCTTAGCAGAAGGAATGGCATGCCCGTTTCCAGACATACAATTTATTTACCAAAGTCTCTAATGTCCTACACAATATGTCTGGCTTTGCACAAAAATTTGACGGCACAAGGAAAAGCAAGAAAAAACAACACACTGCCTAGGGACAAAAGAATCAACAGAATCAGATTCAGATAATTATACAGATGTTGGAAACATCAGAAAGGGGAATTAAAATAGCAATAATTAATATTCTAATGGAAAAGTTTGACAACATGCAAGGACAGGAGGACAACTTCAGCAGAGAGAACTGTAAGGATGAATCAAATAGAAATGCTAGATATTAAAAGCTCAGTAACAGATGAGGAACGCCTGTGATGGTCTTACGTGTATATTCAACATAGCCAAGGACAAAAATCAATGAACTTGAAGGTAGGTGAATATAAATTACCCAAACTGAAACACAACAGGAAAGAAATGGCAAGGAGCAAAAAAAAAAAAAAAAAAAAAGGAATATTCAGTGCAAGAGCTGTGGAACAATAACAAGTGGTCTAACTTACGTGTAAGTGAAATCTTGGTGAGAAAAAGAACAGTACAAAATAAAAATTTGAGAAGAAAAGGCCACAGATTTTCTAAAATTAATGGCACACACCAAATTACAGCAGCAAATATTGCTATTTTTTTTAATTGAGGTACAGTTGATTTACAATATTGTGCTAATTTCAGGTGTACAGCAAAGTGATTCAGATATATATATATATATATATATATATATATATATATATATAAAATACCTTTTTCAGATTATTTTCCATTAGGTTATCACAAGATATTGAATATTTTTACCTGTGTTATACAGTAAATCTTTGTTGCTTATCTATGTTATATACAGTAGTGTGTATCTGTTAATCCCATACTCCTAATTTATCCCTCCCCCTGCTCCTTTCCCCTTTGGTAACCGTAAGTTTGTTTTCTAAGCCTGTGAGTCTGTTTCCGTTTTGTAAATAGATTCATTTGTATTATTTTTTTCGATTCCACATATGAGTGCTATCATATAATATTTGTCT
This sequence comes from Balaenoptera acutorostrata, assembly GCF_949987535.1. Classification (NCBI taxonomy): domain Eukaryota; kingdom Metazoa; phylum Chordata; class Mammalia; order Artiodactyla; family Balaenopteridae; genus Balaenoptera; species Balaenoptera acutorostrata. Next base: position 12,213,748 of record NC_080068.1, read on the forward strand.
TTCTCTGTCTGACTTACTTCACTTAATATGATATTCTCTAGGGCCAGCCATGTTGCTGCAAATGCGGTATTTCATTCTTTTTTATGGTTGAATAATATTCCATTGTATAAATATAACACAACTTCTTTCTGCATTTGTCTGTTGACGGACACTTTGGTTGTTTCCATGACTTGGCTGTTGTAAATAGTGCTGCTATGAACATTGGGGTGCATGTATCTTTTTGAATTAGTGTTTTTGTTTTTTTTCATATATATATACCCAGGAGTGGAATTGCTAGATCATATGATAGTTCTATTTTTAGTTTTTTGAGAGAACCTCCATACTGTTTTCCAAAGTGGCTGCACCAATTTACATTCCTACCAAGAGTGTAGGAGGGTTCCCTTTTCTCCACAACCTCTCCAGCATTTATTATTTGTAGACTTTTTGATTATAGCTATTCTTACTGGTGTGAGGTGATACCTCATTGTGGTTTTGATTTGTATTTCTCTAAAAATTAGCAATGGTGAGCACCTTTACATGTGCCTGTTGGCCGTCTGTATGTCTTCTTTGGAGAAATATCTGTTTAGGTCTTCTGCCCACCTTGTTGATTGGGTTTTTTGTTTTTCTTATATTGAGTTGTATGAGCTGTTTGTATATTTTGGAAATTGATCCCGTGTTAGGTGCATTGTTAGCAAATATTTTCTCCCATTTCATAGGTTGTCGTTTCATTTTGTTGATGGTCTTCTTTGCTAAGCAAAAGCTTATAAGTTTGATTAGGTCCCATTTCTTTATTTTTGCTTTTATTTCTTTTGCCTTGGGAGACTTATCTAAGAAAAATCGCTGTGATTTATGTCAGAGAATGTTTTGCCTATGTTCTCTTCTAATTGGCAAAAGACCCTGATTTTTTATGAAAATTTAGTTTTTTTTTGTTTGCACAAGATTATGTTCAAATAAACATTGCTAGATCACTCACATAACCTGTAAACTATATTAAGTCCATTTCTCAATTTGTTGTGAAATGAGGAACATATTACTTAGAATCTAATCTTTATGTCAAAGAATTAGAGATTATTGGATATGAATATAGATCAAAAATATTTTTTTTCTTCTTAAAAATTAGACCAGGAAATTCAACTCCTTTACCACAAGTCAATAAGTATCCATGTTAAGCCTTCCTTTGAGTGTTAAATGTACTATTTAGATCCTTAGGAAAATTTAAAGTCATTATTATAGAATTAATTACAATGTTACATAAAAATATTAGCATCACAATTTTTGATAATTTAAAGTATTAGTTAAATAAAATGAGTTCATTTTGTTCTCACACATATAATCTCTGGGTGAGTGTTTGGTATTTTCAGTCCACTAAGAATCCTAATGTACAAACACTGCATTTGTCACAAATGGCTCCATGTTGGCCTAAAACAATTAATGTGTCAAATGTATCCCTTAATTTGTTCACTTGGAGACATGTGACTCATTTATTGTTCATAGCATGTTGATCTGGTACATTGCCCAGCCTTTAAAATTAAAAATACACATCCTATATAAATATATAATAAAGCATTCTCTAAGAGACATAAACATTTGAAATTATGATTGGCCTCAGGACTAAAATCGATACATAATATATCTGGGTCTTCATAAGCAAATTCCCTTAAATTGGAAAAATCTGATATGTCTCTTCAAATGTGACTATATTAGACCTCAATATATTATGATATCTAAGGAATGCAGACATCATCAATCTGAAGTAGTCATTACAACAAACCAAAGGGAAAAAAAAGAAAGAAAAAAAACCAGAAAAATAGTCCAAAGATGAAGCCTTCGAGTACCCCTTCATGAACAATCCAGGAAACACTTGAATTGTTGATCCCTATAGTAGGTATAATTTATTGTGGAAATAGGCATATTCATAAACTTAGCTCAATGCTCAAGCATTTTCTTGTCTGTGTTATTCCATGCTCCATAGGCACACTTCTTCTTATGATCTGTGATGTGCTTTCCCATGTAACATCTCTAAAGAGGATATGAGGCTGGGGTCTGGGGGCCTTAAGCATCTGGTTTTCTTAGCAGTGACAATCTAATTGGAAATCAATAAATTGATGTTGAACCCTACACAAGTTTCACATGAACCTGTCCCTGAAAAAAATCAATTCATTCTTTGGCTGTTTTCACATCTGAAAGATGAAAGGTACAGTTTTGGGAGGCCAAAATGTGCCGAGGAAAGGTTTCCTGGGAGACTCCCACAGAACATTCCGTAGTGGCCCTTCTTATCACCACCCACCTCCTCGCAACCCTGGCTGTACTGCTAAGTCTCATTGAGAGCAATGTTGTGAACTTCTATAAATGGAATTTTTATATTCTTAACATCCTAACTTAACATCTTAACTTTCGTGGGATGTATAGAATTCAGAATGTTGGTAGACATAATAGATATATGGAACTCATTTGATCGAGAAATCTTTATTATTAATCTCTACAACGGATTGAAGTAAATTCTTACATTAAGTCAAGAATCTTCTTAGAGTATCATTTTTATCTATAAAATGTCAATTATCATCTGAAATTAATGATGTCATTTTAATTTATTTTTTGGCCATTGTTTTTGTTTCAATTTACATGAGAAAGGACAAAAATCATTCCTTATAAATAAGTGTGCACTGGACATTGAGATACTTTTATAAAAATTTGCTGGTCAGAATCCATTCAATATATGTTTTATAGCCTCTGTCTGTTTAAAATTTTGGTTTCTGCAAGCATTATTTAAGTTAGAGACGGTGATATACAATCAGCCTTTTTTTGGTCAACATTTTATTTACAATTAGCAAGAGTATATTTCTTTGTTCTCATGTTGAGGAACAGCCGAAAGAGGCAAAACATTAAATATAATAACAAAGGTAATATGGGATCAGGCTGTCAAAATTAAAAGCTTTAAAAAATTACATGATTTTTTTCAGTCTCTAAATATGTAAGAATATAATTATTCTTCAGGTTATGAGCTACAAAATGTCTCCTGTGGCCCTTCATGATTTAAGAGTTTAGAGTCCTTTCTCTTATTTCATTTTTCCATCTTCATTTCAATGTGAGTAGCTCTGATGAAAGAGTCAAGAAGGCAGATGTTCAGGGAGTTAGGTGAAAATTGTCTATCTGAGTTCCTGATATTACAAGAGATTCAAAAGTGCTACAGAATTCTTTACTAACTAATATTCACTGCATTTAGTTAAATATTCTCATCATGCTGGTTTCTAACTCTTCACTAATATAAGAAATATACATGAAAACTGCCTTTTAATGGATTGTAGTTTATATAAGTGTATACAAATCATATTTATGCTCCTTGCTAAGACAAACATGTTTTAGATATGTTCCTTTGGGAAATCCTCCTGAAGACTGCTCCTAAATGGTTGTCAGGAAGGGAACCAATGTGTTTGAGCACTGCTGGATATCAGACACCCTGTTAAGTGGTTTAAGTTACCTCATTTAATTTTCTGAACAGATCTGAAAAGTGGGCCTTAGCCCCATTTTAAAATGAGAACTCTAATTCTCTTAGAGGCTGTAGTCCTGTATTAGTTTCCTAGGACTGCCCTAACAAATTGTCACAAACTTGGTGGCTGAAAACAACAGAAATACATTCTCTCTCAGTTCTGGGGGTCAGCAGTCTGAAATCAAGATGTCAGTAGGGTTGGTTCCTTCTTGAGGCTCAAAGAAGAATCCATTCCAAGCCCACTGCCTCACTGCTGGTGGCTGCAGAAAATTCTTGGTAGTATTTCTTGGCTTAGGGACTCTTTACTCCAATCTCTGCCTCCATTTTCACATAGCCTTCCCTCTGTGTGCCCCTCTGTCTTCTCCTTTTCTGTCTCATAAAGACGTTGGATTTAGGGCCACTCTAAATCCAAGATGATGTCATCTCATCTCAAGAGCATTAACTTAATTACATCTGTAAATCCCTATTTCCAAATCAGGTCACATAATGAACTGGGGGTTATGATTTGGAAATATATTTTCGGGGTGACTATTGAGCATACTACAGTGTGCAGTGGCAGAGTCAGAATTTAAATTCTGTTTTTTGTCTTTGGAGTACAAATGCTTTTCATTGTTTTACACCAACTCAGTAAATATGGCTCCATTATTAGGCACAAGATGACACTCTTACAAGATGACTAAAAGACAGACAGTCCCTACCTTTGAGGTGCTTACACACTAGTGAAACATGGCTGGCTCTTTAATTTCCAAAAAACTTACATTGTCATTTCACTGTAATTACAGAGAGAAAATATAATTTAAACTGCCTAATGAAATATATTACCATACACTACTCCTTTAGTTAAGTATATTTTCTGTATTGCTAATCATTTAGAAATCAGCAAAATGAGAAAACTCAAATAGTACGGTGGATGTTAAATGTTACAAGAATTAAATAGCACTTTAAAATTTCTTGTATCAGAAAGTTGGACAAAATTTAGAGAAAATGAATTTTTAAAGAAAATAAGTTTTTAAAGGGAAAAATACAATATTAGCCATTATTAAACTCCAAAAATACTATAAAGATTTTGAGCACAAAAACTTATTAGAAAGATATTCTGTGATCTAAAAGGTTTTATGGTGTTTTGTTTCTGAAAGAAAAAGTTTTAATATTTAATTATTGAAATCTGGAAAATTAAGTATTTTGAAATAGAATGCCAATGTTATTATTTTGTGAAAATCACCAACAGTTATTTTGTAGAAAATAGTTTCCCAATAGTTATAAAAATGTATTTATGCTCATAGATGTTGCATACAATGAGAAATCTCTAGGTTTTTGTCATTTTTGTTGACGATGATGATGGGTTTTTTAATCATTTTGGGGATGAGTAGCTCATAAGTGATAGAGCATCAGTTACCCTGTCTGTTCTTTTGTGTTAAGTTTCATAGCATGAATCAGCCTGCCTGTATTTTTACATACATCACAGTAATTGGACATAAATAGCTTGCTTTAAAAGCCATTTGAATATGTTTCATATTAGGATATTTTATTTAAAAAAAAATCTAAATTAAAGCAAAAATCTTTAACCTAGTGGCTTTATAGTAACTAAATGAAGATTTATGTCTGTAAGTACAACACACTTTCAAAGTATTTGCAAGACAATGTGGCTTTTAAAAATAAATACTGAAGTAGTTCCACGAAACCTTCATTCGAAATCAGGTTTGAAGTTACACAAATTCCCACAAACCTCAGAGATGGAAGGGTGACTGATTCTGAGAATAGATTACGTGTAGATTTTGAAAGAGGAGGATTAGGGGTAGAAATGGAGAATGAGGTTTGCAGCATAAGGAAGAAAGCAGATATAAGAAAGTGGGAGTCAATATCTGTAACTTTTTCCTTATTTTTACCACTCTAAAGATAAATGATTCCATTTTTCATTTTCCTTCCACATATCTGTTCATCTCTCTTCCTTCATATTCCTGCACTTTTTACTAACCTCCTTTTCATGGTCCCTATACCCTTTCTCCACATGGCATGACGATTCTTAGGTTTAGATTTGGAAGGCAATATGCATTAAATCACAGGCTTTTCTGTATTTAATTCTTAGGATTTTTCAAGATTTCCTTTCTTTCAGAGATTAAAAACAAATCAGTCCAGCCAACTTCTAATAGGTAATATATAGAATGAAAAATAAACCGATAACTAAATTTTTGAAAATCCTTATCTGATGGGGATACAGAAATAGCTATTTTCTTCCTATTGTATTCCTATTTTTTTTTTTTTCAGCAATTAGAATCTGTACTGATCGAACTTACTGTCATTATCTCATTTGTTTGGTTATGAGACATTTGTCACTGCACCTGGGAATCACCTGGTCCAGTGAGGCTGGGAGATAAGTAAATTAGAATTATTGTCCTGCATATTCAGCTACAAAATAGAAATATAAATGGACTGAGATTGCAGTCAAATGGAGGGTCAGCTCATATGTCTGGGGCATTTGAGTGGTCTTTAAAAGGAAGAGATAATTGAGGTGCTTGAAAAATGATAGAAATGGCTCTTTTATCATTCACAAATTGTAGGTTTTTTTCCACACAATACATCTCATAAAAGAGAACGCAAAAATCTTCATTTACACTTCTATCAATAGCTTTGATTCATTTATGAATAAATGAATTTTAAATAAATAAATGAATTTTAAAATTTATAACTCAGAATGTAATTAGCACTTAAGATTTAAATTGATTTTTACCTTGATAAGTTGAAGAATTTAACAGGGCAATTTTGAATAAAATATATTAAGGGAATATAAAAATAGTAACTAATGAATCTACGTATTGATCTCTGCTTTCACATTTCTTACAAGGTAAATCTTTTACATACTATATCACTGCGATATAAATTTACCCTGTAATTAAAATGCCTGGACTTTAACATAATATTAAAAAAAAACAGTATTGGTGAATTATATATACTTTATTTGTGACATTACTGGCTACATGGTTAATGCTCAATCAATTTATTTATTGTAATTATCTATAGACCTAATTTCTAAATAAGGAAAGAAACTAAAGAAATCACTGTTCCAAACTTGGAATTGAGGCATGTTATTTTGACCACTAAGCTATCTATTTAAAGAATAGATAAAAAATAAAATTGAGTTTTGTCAGATATCACTGTAGACAGTAAAATTGAATAAGGTTTGCTTCTGATTCTCCATGTTTGGTTACCCTGATTCAATTCAATTCTATTTTTTATTTGATGTAACAAAAAAAGTAAGAGAATATGCAAAGCTAATCCAATTCTTTCAAATTATATATTTGAAAATAATTATATACTAAAAATATATATACATTTATTTTGTATAGCATATAATTATATTTTAATATTAAATTAAAATAAATTGAATTAAATAATTGAATTAAATATTAAATTTATTTTACTATTCTAATAAATTATAGATAATATGTTATAATAATTATAAATTATATATTATTATATACTAAAGTATATAATAATATATAATTACTAATGTTGACCTGCCAGATATTTCTCCAGCAGCATTGGGTTTAATGTTGACCTGCCAGATATATCTCCAGCAGCATTGGGTTTATTCGGGGACAACAGAAAATTTCAGTTTGGGGTCTGAGTCATGCGAGCCACATGCAAGTTCCTGCAGAGCAAAGGAAGGGGCATGCTTTTATAGAGAGGAGAAGGAAGTTGGGAGGGCTATAGTAAATGAAGAGTCCGTGGCTTTTCATTGGCTGAGTCCTTGCCAGGAAAGAGGAGGAGTCCTTCTTCTTCCTGTTGAGCTCTGCTATTGTCGTCAGGCATAAGAGCTCTCCCTCTGGTCTCCAAACAATATTTAACTGAGGTGTCTTTTTATTAAATTTTTACACTAAATAAATTATACTAAAAATATTTATTAGGTTATATAGCTGTTTCTGCCTCTGAAAAGGGTAGGACTGGGCTTGTATAATTCCCAGTACAATCCTCATTTTTGCATGTGAGGAAATTAAGGTATAGAGAGGTCAACTAACTTACCTAAGGGCACATAGCCAATTATTCATGGAGCTAACATTTGATCCCATGCAGTTTGTCTCCAAGAAAGTATATAATGCCCCCTAAAATTAGGCACTCATAAGTCAAAAGTATGAAAAGTAAAGGTATAGATTTTTTTAGAGGTATAATTGACATACATTATATTTGTTTCAGGTGTACAACATAATGATTTGATATTTGTGTGAATTGCAAAATGATCACCCCAATAAGTCTAGTTAATATCTGTCACCACACATAGTTACAGAATGTTTTTTTCTTGTGATGAGAAACTTTCGTTGTCTACTCCCTTAGCCACTTTCAAATATGCAAACCAGTGTTATGAACTATAGTCACCATGCTATATATTGTATACCCATGACTTATTTATTTTATAACTAGAAGTTTGTCTCTTTTGTTATTGAGTTATATGAGTGCTTTACGTATTTTAGATACCAATCACTTATCAAACACATGATTTGCAGATATTTTCTGCCACTCCATGTATTCCTTTTTCATTTTGTTAACCATTCCCTTTTCTATGCAGAAGCTTTTTAGTTTGATGTAGTTTAGTGCAGTTTTCTTTTTAATTAATTAATTAATTTATTTATTTATGGTTTTCTTTTCTTTTTTTTCTGTTTTAGTGCAGTTTTTAAAGAGGAAGTTTTATCTGGTTTCTTATTCTAGTGACAGTGAATATTGTATCTGTGTTTTTACAGTATAAATCAAGATATTGTTAAGATTCAGGGTCAGAAAAGGCCACAGGATACATTATTTCCTGGTGAACATTAAAGAGGACAGATCTTTGCTCTAAAGATGAGGATACCCAGGCAGAAGGTGAAATAAAGCAGAGAATGTAAATGGAATGTTCAGGGAAGATGAGGTTTGGAAGGTAAGTCTGGTTTAGACTGTGAAGAGTCCTGGCTCAGGAGTGTGTATTTATTCTCTGAGAAATTTCCTAAAGGTTTATTTTACATTTTTTTTTTGAATTTTATTATTTTTTTTAATACAGCAAGTTCTTATTAGTTATCTGTTTTATACATATTAGTGTATACATGTCAATCCCAATCTCCCAGTTCATTCCACTCCACTCCCCCCCCCCCACCTTGGTGTCCATACGTTTGTTCTCTACATCTGTCTTTATTTCTGCCTTGAAAACCGGTTCCTCTGTACCATTTTTCTAGATTCCACATTTATGTGTTAATAAACGATATTTGTTTTTCTCTTTCTGACTTACTTCACTCTGTATGACAGTCTCTAGGTCCATCCACGTCTCTACAAATGACCCAATTTTTTTCCTTTTTATGGCTGAGTAATATTCCATTGTCGATATGTATGACATCTTCCTTATCCATTCGTCTGTGGATGGGCATTTAGGTTGCTTCCATGACCTGGCTATTGTAAATAGTGCTGCAATGAATGTTAGGGTGCATGTATCTTTTTGAATGAAAGTTTTCTCTGGGTATATGCCCAGTAGTGGGATTGCTGGGTCATATGGTAATTCCATTTTTAGTTTTTTAAGGAAACTCCATACTGTTCTCCATAGTGGCTGTATCAATTTATATTCCCACCACCAGTGAAAGAGGGTTCCCTTTTCTCCACACCCTCTCCAGCGTTTATTGATTGTAGATTTTCTGATGGTGCCCATTCTAACTGATGTGAGGTAATACCTCATTGTAGTTTTGATTTGCATTTCTCTAATAATTAGTGATGTTGAGCAGCTTTTCATGTGCCTCTTGGCCATCTGTATGTCTTCTTTGGAGAAATGTCTATTTAGGTCTTCTGCCCATTGTTTGACTGGGTTGTCTGTTTTTTTAATATTGAGCTGCATGAGCTGTTTATATATTTTGGAGATTAATCTTTGTCCATTGATTCATTTGCAAATATTTTCTCCCATTCTGAGGGTTGTATTTTCCTCTTGTTTATAGTTTCCTTTGCTTTGCAAAAGCTTTTAAGTTTCATTAAGTCCCATTTGTTTATTTTTGTTTTTATTTCCATTACTCTAGGAGGTGGGTCAAAAAAAGATCTTGCTGTGATTTATGTCATATAGCGTTCTGCTTATGTTTTCCTCTAAGAGTTTTATAGGGTCTGGCCTTACATTTAGGTCTTTAATCCATATTGAGTTTATTTTTGTATATGGTGTTAGGGAGTGTTCTAATTTCATTCTTTTATGTATAGCTGTCCAGTTTTCCCAGCACCACTTATTGAAGAGGCTGTCTTTTTCCATTGTATATTCTTGCCCTCTTTATCAAAGATAAGGTGACCATATGTGCTCGGGTTTATCTCTGGGCTTTCTATCCTGTTCCATTGATCTATACATCTGTTTTTGTGCCAGTGCCATACTGTCTTGATTACTGTAGCTTTGTAGGATAGTCTGAAGTCAAGGAGTCTGATTCCTCCAGCTTCGTTTTTTTCCCTCAAGATTGCTTTGGCTATTCAGGGTCTTTTATGTCTCCATACAAATTTTAAGATTTTTTTTTCTAGTTCTGTAAAAAATGCCATTGGTAATTTGATAGGGACTGCACTGAATCTGTAGATTTCTTGGGGTAGTATAGTCATTTTCACAATATTGATTCTTCCAATCCAAGAACATGGTATTTCTCTCCATTTGTTTGTGCCATCTTTGATTTCTTTCATGAGTGTCTTACAGTTTTCTGAGTGCAGGCCTTTTACCTCCTTAGGTAGGTTTATTCCTAGGTATTTTATTCTTTTTGTTGCAATAGTGAATGGGATTGTTTCCTTAATTTCTTTTTCTGATTGTTCATTGTTAGTGTATAGGAATGCAAGAGATTTCTGTGCATTAACTTTGTATCCTGCTACTTTACCAAATTCATTGATTAGCTCTAGTAGTTTTCTGGTGGCATCTTTAGGAATATCTATGTACAGTATCATGTCATCTGCAAACAGTGACAGCTTTACTTCTTCTTTTCCGATTTGGATTCCTTTTATTTCTTTTTCTTCTCTAATTCCTGTGGCTAAGACTTCCAAAACTATGTTGGATAATAGTGGTGAGAGTGGACATCCTTGTCTTGTTCCTGATCTTAGAGGAAATGATTTCAGTTTTTCACCATTGAGAATTACGTTTGCTGTGGGTTTGTCATATATGGCCTTTATTATGTGGAGGTAGGTTCCCTCTATGCCCACTTTCTGGAGAGTTTTTATCATAAATGGTGTTGAATTTTGTCAAAAGCTTTTTCTGCATCTATTGAGATGATCATATGGTTTTTATTCTTCAATTTGTTACGATGGTGTATCACATTGATTGATTTGTGTATATTGAAGAATCCTTGCATCCCTGGGATAAATCCCATGTGATCATGGTGTATGATCCTTTTAATGTGTTGTTGGATTCTGTTTGCTAGTATTTTGTTGAGGATTATTGCATCTATATTCATCAGTGTTATTGGTCTGTAATTTTCATTTTTTGTAGTATCTCTGTCTTGTTTTGGTATCAAGGTGATGGTGGGCTCATAGAATGAGTTTGGGAGTGTTCCTTCCTCTGAAATATTTTGGAATAGTTTGAGAAAGATGGGTGTTAGCTCTTCTCTAAATGTTTGATAGAATTCACCTGTGAAGCCATCTGCTCCTGGACTTTGTTGGAAGATTTTAAATCACAGTTTCAATTTCATTACTTGTGATTGGTCTATTCATATTTTTTATTTCTTCCTGGTTCAGTCTTGGAAGGGTATGCCTTTGTAAGAATTTGTCCATTTCTTCCAGCTTGTCCATTTTATTGCCATAGATTTGCTTGTAGTAGTCTCTTATGATGCTTTGTATTTCTGTGGTGTCCATTGTAACTTCTCCTTTTCCATTTCTGATTTCATTGATTTGAGTCCTCTCCCTCTTTTTCTTGATGAGTCTGGCTAAAGGTTTATCAACTTTGCTTCTCTTCTCAAAGAACCAGCATTTAGTTTTATTGATCTTTGCTATTGTTTTCTTTGTTTCTATTTATTTCTGCTCTGATCTTTATGATTTCTTTCCTTCTGCTAACTTTGGGTTTTGTTTGTTCTTCTTTCTCTAGTTCCTTTAGGTGTAAGGTTAGATTGTTTATTTGAGATTTTTCTTGGTTCTTGAGGTAGGCTTGTATAGCTATAAACTTCCCTATTAGAACTGCTTTTGCTGCATCCCATAGGTTTTGGATTGTCGTGTTTTCATTATTATTTGTCTCTAGGTATTTTTTTATTTCCTCTTTGATTTCTTCAGTGATCTCTTGGTTATTTAGTAACGTATTATTTAGCCTCCATGTGTTTGTGTATTTTACATTTTTTCCCTGTAATTTGTTTCTAATCTTATAGCATTGTGGTTGGAAAGGATACTTGATATGATTTCAATTTTCTCAAATTTACCGAGACTTGATTTGTGACCAAAGATATGATCTATCCTGGAGAATGTTCCTTGTGCACTTGAGAAGAAAGTGTAATCTGCTGCTTTTGGATGGAATGTCCTATAAATATCAATTAAATCTATCTGGTCTATTGTGTCACTTAAAGCTTGTGTTTCCTTATTAATTTTCTGTCTGTATGATCTGTCCATTGGTGTAAGTGAGGTGTTAAAGTCCCCCACTATTTTTGTGTTACTGTCAATTTCCTCTTTTATAGCTGTTAGCATTTGCCTTATGTATTGATGTGCTACTATGTTGTGTGCATATATGTTTATAATTGTTATATATCTTCTTCTTGGATTGATCCCTTAATCATTATGTAACGTCCTTCCTAGTCTCCTGTAACATTCTTTATTTTAAAGTCCAGTTTGTCCGATATGAGTATTGCTACTCCAGCTTTCTTTTGATTTCCATTTGCATGGAATATCTTTTTCCATCCCCTCACTTTCAATCTGTATGTGTCCCTAGGTCTGAAATGGGTCTCTTGTAGACAGCATATAGATGGGTCTTGTTTTTGTATCCATTCAGTGGGCCTGTGTCTTTTGGTTAGAGCATTTAATCCATTCACGTTTAAGGTAATTATCGATATGTATGTTCCTATGACCATTTTCTTAATTGTTTTGGGTCTGTTTTTGTAGGTCCTTTTCTTCTCTTGTGTTTCCCACTTAGAGAAGTTCCTTTAGCATTTGTTATAGAGCTGGTTTGGTGGTGCTGAATTCTCTTAGCTTTTGCTTGTCTGAAAAGCTTTTGATTGCTCTGTCGAATCTGAATGAGATCCTTGCTGGGTAGAGTAATCTTGGCTGTAGGTTCTTCCCTTTCATCACTTTAAATATATCTTGCTACTCCCTTCTGGCTTGTAGAGTTTCTGCTGAGAAATCAGCTGTTAACCTTATGGGAGTTCCCTTGTATGTTATTTGTCATTTTTCCCTTGGTGCTTTTAATAATTTTTCTTTGTCTTTAATTTTTGTCAATTTGATTACTATGTGTCTTGGCATGTTTCTCCTTGGGTTTGTCCTGCCAGGAACTGTCTGTGCTTCCTGGACTGGGGTGGCTATTTCCTTTCCCACGTTAGGGAAGTTTTCAACTATAATCTCTTCAGATATTTTCTCGGGTCCTTTCTCTCTCTCTTCTCCTTCTGTGACCCCTATAATGTGAAGGTTGGTGCATTTAATGTTGTTCCAGAGGTCTCTTAGGCTATCTTCATTTCTTTTCTTTCTTTTTTCTTTATTATTTTCCACAGCAGTGAATTCCACCATTCTGTCTTCCAGGTCACTTATCCGTTCTTCTGTCTCATTTATTCTGCTATTGATTCCTTCTCCTTTATTTTTCATTTCAGTTATTGCATTGTTCATCTCTGTTTGTTTGTACTTTAATTCTTCTAGGTGTTTGTTCTTTAATCCTTCTAGGTCTTTGTTAAACTTTTCTTGCATCTTCTCGATCTTTGCCTCCATTCTTTTTCTGAGGTCCTGGATCATCTTCACTATCATTATTCTGAATTCTTTTTCTGGAAGGTTGTCTATCTCCACTTCATGTAGTTGTTTTTGTGGGGTTTTATCATGTTCTTTCATCTGGTACATAGTCCTCTGCCTTTTCATTTTGTCTGTCTTTCTGTGAATGTGGTTTTTGTTCCATAGGGTGCAGGACTGTAGTTCTTCTTACTTCTGCTATCTGCCCTCTGGTGGATGAGGCTATCTAAGAGGCTTGTGCAAGCTTCCTGATGGGAGGGAATGGTAGTGGGTAGATCTGGGTGTTGCTCTGGTGGGCAGAGCTCAGTAAAACTTTAATCTGCTTGTCTGCTAATGGGTGGGGCTGAGTTCCCTCCCTGTTGGTTGTTTGGTCTGAGGCGACCCAGCACTGGAGCCTACAGGCTCTTTGGTGGGGCTAATGGCGGACTCCGGGAGGGCTCACACCAAGGAGTACTTCCCAGAACTTCTGCTGCCAGTGTCCTTGTCCCCACAGTGAGCCACAGCCACCCCCCACCTCTGCAGGAGACCCTCCAACACTAGCAGGTAGGTCTGGTTCAGTCTCCTATGGGGTCATTGCTCCTTCCCCCTGGGTCCCGATGCGCACACTACTTTGTGTGTGCCCTCCAAGAGTGGAGTCTCTGTTTCCCCCAGTCCTGTTGAAGTCCTGCAATCAAATCCTGCTAGCCTCCAAAGTCTGATTTTCTGGGAATTCCTCCTCCCGTTGTTGGACCCCCAGGTTGGGAAGCCTGACGTGGGGCTCAGAACCTTCACTCCAGTGGGTGGACTTCTGTGGTATACGTGTTCTCCAGTTTGTGAGTCACCCACCCAGCAGTTATGGGATTTGATTTTATTGTGTTTGCACCCCTCCTACCATCTCATTCCAGCTTCTCCTTTGTCTTTGGTTTTGGGGTATCTTTTTTGGTGAGTTCCAGTGTCTTCCTGTCGATGACTGTTCAGCAGTTAGTTGTGATTCTGGTGGTTTTACAAGAGGGAGTGAGCACACCTCGTTCTACTCCTCCATCTTGAACCAATGTCCTATTTTACGTTTTTCTTCACATCTGTTTCAGTGAGCATGTGTTATATTTAGGATATAGATAAGTACCTTTTAAAAACTGGGGATATGGAGAAAGTAGGAGCAGAACAGCAGGAATTGAAGTTACATTTTTTTTCTCAAAGACGAAAGTAAAAAGGCCAAAAGTATTCTGCTCACATTGGGAGAATGAATGGTAGTATGCATGTGTTGTTGTGTGTGTTATATGTGTGTGTGTGTGTGTGTGTGTGTTATATGTGTGTGTGTGTGTGTGTGTGTGTGTGTAGGAGAGACAGGGAGAGGTCAGTGTGAGTGGTGTTTTGGGAATGAGTTTTCAGGTGTGGGTAAGGAGGAAGAGAAAATTTTTTAGTGTGTTTATTGGACTGAGATCATTGTATATGAAGTAAGAGAATTGGACTTCTGAATTTAATATTTTGAAGAAAAAGCACTTCCAGACAATGGCAAGGTCAAGGTTCCACACATATGCTTGGAAAACTGACTGAAAGAGGATCAAAAGACATTGAAGGGAAGAGTTCAAGGATAGAGAATAGAATGATGAATAGAAGGTAAAATCACCTGGGATGAGAGCAGTAGTTGCCAAGGATCTGGAAACTTTTGATCAGGTGATTAAGTTCTCAATAGAAGCAAGTGTGTGAACAGACAGCAGACCAACAAACATATATAGCAGAAAAAAACCTGTGTAGTAGACTTTAAAGGAAAATGGGGTATTTGAGAGAAGGTGATAAAAATATTTTAGAATAAGCAGTTTGTAGGCACAATGATGTTTAATCCAAAACCTAACTCTGAGAAATCTGCATGTGAGTTGCATAGATGTGAAAATAGTGGATAAGAATCTATGGACATATTTAGGAAATTAAAGGATTACAGAAGGACTAATGGATATTGTTAAGATGGCAGAAATTCGACATAAAAAAGCATAATTAGGGAATTGACAAATAAAAATGGCACAGATGACAGCTAATAAGGAGTTATACTGTTAGCTGTGAGTGAGATACAGGGAAAAGAGGTAGGGAGAAGGAAGGAATGTTAGAGGGGTGTATCAGTCAGATCTCAGTGCAGATATCAGAAGCTATTTAAAACATGGAATTACAGAATTGTTGGAAGACAACTGACTTGAAAATCAGTGATCATCCGTCATTGTCCATTCAGGACCCTGTGGTTGAGATGCAGCAGTCAGGAAGCTGCAGGAAACCACTGCCGGTAATCATAGCTGCCTAGAGCTCTAAGTGACCACACAGGAGAGCACAACTTCGTGTCTTGGAGCCTTGTCAGCCACCATCCCTGTCAGAGAAAAGGTGCCCTCAGCCTCTCGTGACTTCCAAATTTTATATGTAGGCATCTCATCGGCAGAGCCTAAAATAAATCCAGAACTCTGGAGGCAAGGGGAAGTGGGAAATGTCGTTTCCAGGATTCAGGCCCCTTAGATAAAGGGAAGAACACAGAAAGGGTAGGAATGTAGGCTGATAGACAAGCAAGAAATTTATGAAAATCAGAAGTGAAAATCATAGAACCAACCAGAATTGCTGTCTTAAATAAAACTTTGCTAACTCTTTTGCTGACCATGCAAGTATCCGGGCCCAGACGATTGTGGTAGTCCCCAAACACAGAACAGAATAAATGGCAAGACCTTGGACAAGCTTAGTTACCTCAAATATTACCTGCCTGACACAAGCCATTGGCAAGTGCTGGGGAGAGTGCAATTCAGGGCTTGTAGTACCGACTCTATCATGCCTGAAACCCAGATGGGAAATTCAGTGACACATTTTAGAGCAGTAATCCTCCAAGTGTGGTACCCACACCAGCAACAGTAGTAGCACCTGGGAACTGGTGAGAGAGGCAGTTTCTCAGGTCTTAATCCAGGCCTACTAAATCAGAGACTTTGGAGATGGGGCCCAGAGTTCTCTGTTCTAACAAGCCCTCTAGGTAATTCTGATCCATGCTGAAGTTTGAGAACCACTGTTTTAGCTAAAAAGAACTGTGGTTATAGGCTTATAGTTAAATGTTGAAGTTCCATTATGCCCTTAAAAGTGAGGCATGCACCTAATTTGGTGATATTACACTGAATTAAAGCATGATTTTTTTCATAATATACTGCATTTTTTAAGTATGTACAAAGTCATGTCTGTGGATTTTCTGATTTTCTGATTGCTATGTTTTAAGAAGCACAAACAATATCACTGAAAAAATATTTCTTGACTTCATTTAAGAAAGGTCCATCTATACATTTTGGTATTCAAAATAGTAATAGTTTATCCTAAATAACACTTAGTATGGGCCAAACATTGCTCTGAGCACCATACTTATACTAACTTAATATTCACCTATAGAGTAGCTGTCATTATTAGCACCTTTTTACAGATGAGAAAATGGAGAGATGTGCAGAGTAGAGCTCTCATATCTAACTAGACTCCAGAATCTTCTATTTGGTACTAGCTATACTGGATTAGTAAGAATACAGGACTACAAGGTTATTTCATACTCTCATTTTTTTAAATAAATTGATTTTCTTCTTTTACATTCATGTGCTAAATTAGAAAATAACAATAAAAATTTTAGCATGGACTTTTCTCCCTGAAAGTTAAGAAAAATAGATAGTAGTCCTTATAATATTGCTGAATGGTATTACTAAGTTAAAATTGGCTTTAAAATCATATTGCATTAAATGATACTTGCTTTAAATGAACCACTTGCTGTTGTGATATCCATTGTCTAGTTGAACATACAGCAATAGGTAGAAGTAAAAGAGAAAAACAAAGGAGACAAAATAGGTCATTGCCAAGTTAGTAGCCTGATACAAATGGTTTTCCTTAGCCTAGATTTCACCTTCTCTTAAAGTAATGGGCCGTTTTGTTGTTTTGACTTTGGAATAAACTTTTAAGACTCAGGAGGTCATCAATCCCTTTGAAAGAGAGAATTAATGAATGTTTCGGTATAACCAATTCCAGTGATATCAGTGGGACCTTTTATAAAATTATTACAAACAGTATATGATCACATATATTAACTGTAACTACTTCAATTTTATTATTCTGTTATCTGCTGTGTGAACAGCTTTTTCATAGTGGAAATTTTATAAAAATGGTTTATTAAAATGTCTAGGTTTGGTATCTACTCATTATTTTAGATAAATTGCAACTCTGAATAGGACTTGAAGGCACCATTTTATAGTGCCAAGGAAATAAAGTATGTTCATGGCAGTGTAAATGAAGCCACCATTAGTTCTGTTAGGGAAATAATGTATAAAACCATTAATTGTTTTCAGAGACTGAGACATCCGTGCCTCAGGTAGATACTAATTTAACACTGTTGCTTAAAATATAATTATTCAAACACACAAAATAAATTACTCAAATATTTTTATAATAATGATTTCCCCCAGCCCATGTTTAGAAGAGTATTATTTTTTTTAAAGAGATATTATACCCTTTTTTAAAAAATTTTTTTTAAATTTATTTTTATTTATTTATTTATGGCTGTGTTGGGTCTTCGTTTCTGTGCAAGGGCTTTCTCTAGTTGCGGCAAGCGGGGGCCACTCTTCATCGCGGTGCACGGGCCTCTCACTATCGCGGCCTCTCTTGTTGCGGAGCACAGGCTCCAGACGCGCAGGCTCAGTAATTGTGGCTCACGGGCCTAGTCGCTCCGCGGCATGTGGGATCTTCCCAGACCAGGGCTCGAACCCGTGTGCCCTGCATTGGCAGGCAGATTCTCAACCACTGCGCCACCAGGGAAGCCCTAGAAGAGTATTATTTTTTTTAAAAATTCAATTTTACTTATCACTGAAAATAGTGATATTTTCAAGGTATTTCCAAAAAATTTTAACTAAGTACTAGTGACAGTGGAAAAGAAGGGAAAGTAAAGCTGTAAGTGTTAAGCAGTAAAGGTTCTTATTATTATAAGGAATGTTTATCACTAAGAAAGCTTTCAAAGTTCTACATCATGAATGATATATAATAGATTTGATAAGCTAGGTTAGCATAAAGGCTCTTTGAGTCACACCATGCCCCAGTGAGTATTTAGGATATATTTAGGAATATATTTAGGAATTTAATTTTATCTTTGTTTATATAGGTAATTTTTTTAGAGTTAGGTTTTCAGAAGGGTATTTAAGGTTTTCAGAAGGGTATTAAAAAGCATATAGTTTCTACTCTATCCCTATCTATCTATCTATCAATCAAAATATAGCTTAAGGAATTGGCTCATGTAGTTATGGAGGCTGAGAAGTCCCATGATCTGAGGCAGCAAATTGGAGACACAGGAGAGCTGATGGCTTAGTTCTAGTTGAAGTCCAAGTCTGAAGACAGTCAGGCAGAGAGAGGAAATTCTCCCTTACTCAGCCTTTTGTTGTATTCCTTCACCAGATTAGATGAGGCCCACCCACTTTGGGGAGAACAATCTGCTTTACTCAGTTTACAGATTCAAATGTTAATCTCATCCGGAAACACCCTTACAGACACAACCAAAATCTTGTTTAACCAAATATCTGGGCACCCCATGCCCAGTGAAGTTGGCATATAAAATTAACCATCACAGAGACATCTGGAAATTGTGAATTAAAATAAAATTGAAAATTTTATTGAAAGCTAGACCTTTTAAGCAAATCTAGTGATTAAGAATTTCTTTCAGCACAATGCATATCAGCACTATTGTATTATAATTACCTTCAATTGTTTTTTCCAAAATTTGTCCAATATATCAGTTAAGAAAAAGAGAAAAAAAAATTTTTTTAAACTGAAATGGTGTGAGAGTAGAACAAGAATGTATTCTCTTATAATTTTAATTTATGTGAAGAATTTTCTAAAATAACAGGTATTTCCTGAAAGGTATTCCTGAAAGGAAATACAATACAAGGTTTCTTTCTTTCTCTTTTCTTTTTTTGCCTTGGGATTTCAAAATAGTTGATAAAATACAGTTGGTTTAAAAGTGAAAATAACTACAAAAATAAATCTATAATTTTAGTATTAAGGTTACTTATATTTAGGAAAGAAAGGTTCGATGGGATTAACATTTTGTTGAATAGGAATGCCAGACATTGCCTTCACCTTTCTTCTTTTTTTTTTTAATCTTAATTAATTAATTAATTAATTAATTAATTAATGGCTGTGTTGGGTCTTTGTTTCTGTGCGAGGGCTTTCTCTAGTTGCGGCAAGCGGGGGCCACTCTTCATCGCGGTGCGCGGGCCTCTCACTATCGCGGCCTCTCTTGTTGCGGAGCACAGGCTCCAGACACGCAGGCTCAGTAATTGTGGCTCATGGGCCTAGCTGCTCCGCGGCATGTGGGATCTTCCCAGA
Source organism: Balaenoptera acutorostrata (assembly GCF_949987535.1). NCBI lineage: Eukaryota > Metazoa > Chordata > Mammalia > Artiodactyla > Balaenopteridae > Balaenoptera > Balaenoptera acutorostrata. The sequence goes on from NC_080068.1 coordinate 12,233,414, forward strand.
CCAGGGCTCGAACCCATGTCCCCTGCATTGGTAGGCAGATTCTCAACCACTGCACCACCAGGGAAGCTCTGCCTTCACCTTTCTAATTAACGTTTTTTTGATGCACTGGCTAACTTTAACTTTGTCAGGCTAACTTAAAGTATCTGGCATAATATACGTATCTACAGTCTGTGAACCATATCTCTTGACTCATCATTTCATACACCCCAGATCATCAAAAACATCTTACCTTAGCAACCCAATATTAGTTCAAGGACTTAGTAATCTAGTTTAATTTGCATATTTTCACACATCACATACTTTCCTTTTCTGTAATGGAGGGCAGCCAGAATTTAATTAGATCACAGAGTTCACAGCATAGGATATACAGTCTTTTAATTAGTAGCATATATTGTTTCAGATGTTTACCTAGACACACCATTAACACTATGAACAAATCACACAGAAGCCCAAAGTGTTACTGGAAGCATATTTATTTATTATTTCTTGTTTTCATTTATAAAAGTGCATTTGCTTTCTAAATTATTGGGAGGCTATAAAAAGAATGTTATTTAAATTAAATGTCATCTAACACTAATACAGAAGTAGAAACCACAATTACCTGGTGAAATGTATGTGTTTCATAGGGCTTGTTTCTCAACTTCAGAAAGCAAGGCAAAATTGTCATTCTCTTCCTTTTAAGGTAGATTATTTTTCTTTGTTTCAATGAGGCATTATGTGTGCTTTACGCTGAACAGCATATAAAACATCTGAGGCCTGAGTCTTTCTCTGGCGGGCGTTCTCTCCCATCGTCTTACATCAAAAGCAGCGTTCTCTGACCCCCCAAAGGACGTGAAGAGATATCTGCCCACCTTCTGTAAGACAAAACTGAAGTTCTTCTTGAGCTGCCGTGTGGACGAAAGGCTCTTGGTGCTCCAGCCAGGCATCAGGGCCGTGCCTCTGAGGTGGGAGAGCCAACTTCAGAACACTGGTCCACAAGAGACCTCCCAGCTCCACGTAATACCAAACGGCAAAAATCTCCCAGAGATCTCCATCTCAACATCAAGACCCAGCTTCACTCAACGACCAGCAAGCTACAGTGCTGGACATCCTATGCCAAACAACTAGCTAGACAGGAACACAACCCCATCCATTGGCAGAGAGGCTGCCTAAAATCATAATAAGGCCACAGACACCACAAAATACACCACCAGACGTGGACGTGCCCACCAGAAAGACAAGATCTAGCCTCATCCACCAGAACTCAGGCACTAGTTCCCTCCACCAGGAAGCCTACACAACCCACTGAACCAACCTTAGCCGCTGGGGACAGATACCCAAAACAACGGGAACTACGAACCTGCAGCCTGTGAAAAGGAGACCCCAAACACAGTAAGATAGGCAAAATGAGACGACAGAAAAACACACAGCAGATGAAGGAGCAGGCTCAAAACACACTGGACTTAACAAATGAAGAGGAAATAGGTAGTCTACCTGAAAAAGAATTCAGAATAATGATAGTAAGGATGATCCAAAATCTTGGAAATAGAATAGACAAAATGCAAGAAACATTTAACAAGGATGTAGAAGAACTAAAGAGGAACCAAGCAATGATGAAAAACACAATAAATGAAATTAAAAATACTCTAGATGGGATCAATAGTAGAATAACTGAGGCAGAAGAAAGGATAAGTGACCTGGAAGATAAAATGGTGGAAATAACTACTACAGAGCAGGATAAAGAAAAAAGAATGAAAAGAACTGAGGACAATCTCAGGGACCTCTGGGACAACATTAAACGTGCCAACATTCGAATTATAGGGGTACCAGAAGAAGAAGAGAAAAAGAAAGGGACTGAGAAAATTTTTGAAGAGATTATAGTTGAAAACTTCCCTAATATGGGAAAGGAAATAGTTAATCAAGTCCTGGAAGCACAGAGAGTCCCATACAGGATAAACCCAAGGAGGAACACGCCAAGACACATATTAATCAAACTGTCAAAAATTAAATATAAGGAAAGCATATTAAAGGCAGCAAGGGAAAAAAAAACAAATAACACACAAGGGAATCCCCATAAGGTTAACATCTGATCTCTCAGCAGAAACTCTGCAAGCCAGAAGGGAGTGGCAGGATATACTTAAAGTCATGAAGGAGAAAAACCTACAACCAAGATTACTCTACCCAGCAAGGATCTCATTCAGATTCGATGGAGAAATTAAAACCTTTACAGACAAGCAAAAGCTGAGAGAGTTCAGCACCACCAAACCAGCTTTACAACAAATGCTAAAGGAAATTCTCTAGGCAAGAAACACAAGAGAAGGAAAACACCTACAATAACAAACCCAATACATTTAAGAAAATGGGAATAGGAACATACATATCGATAATTACCTTGAATGTAAATGGATTAAATGCTCCCACCAAAAGACACAGGCTGGCTGAATGGATACAAAAACAAGACCCATACATATGCTGTCTACAAGAGACCCACTTCAGACCTAGAGACACATACAGACTGAAAGTGAGGGGATGGAAAAAGATATTCCATGCAAATGGAAATCAAAAGAAAGCTGGAGTAGCAATTCTCATATCAGACAAAATAGACTTTAAAATAAAGACTATTACAAGAGACAAAGAAGGACACTATATAATGATCAAGGGATCGATCCAAGAGGAAGGTATAACAATTGTAAATATTTATGCACCCAACATAGGAGCACCTCAATACATAAGGCAAATACTAACAGCCATGAAAGGGGAAATTGACAGCAACACAATCATAGTAGGGGACTTTAACACCCCACTTTCACCAATGGACAGATCATCCAAAATGAAAATAAATAAGGAAACACAAGCTTTAAATGATACATTAAACAATATGGACTTAATTGATATTTATAGGACATTCCACCCAAAAACAACAGAATACACATTTTTCTCAAGTGCTCATGGAACATTCTCCAGGATAGATCATATCTTGGGTCACAAATCAAGCCTTGGTAAATTTAAGAAAATTGAAATCGTATCAAGTATCTTTTCCGACCACAACGCTATGAGACTAGATATCAATTACAGGAAAAGATCTGTAAAAAATACAAACACATGGAGGCTACACAATACATTACTTAATAACGAAGTGATTACTGAAGAAATCAAAGGGGAAATCAAAAAATACCTAGAAACAAATGACAATGGAGACACGACGACCCAAAACCTATGGGACACAGCAAAAGCAGTGCTAAGAGGGAAGTTTATAGCAATACAAGCCTACCTCAAGAAACAGGAAACATCTCGAATAAACAACCTAACCTTGCACCTAAAGCTATTAGAGAAAGAAGAACAAAAAAACCCCAAAGCCAGCAGAAGGAAAGAAATTATAAAGATCAGGTCAGAAATAAATGAAAAAGAAATGAAGGAAACAATAGCAAAAATCAATGAAACTAAAAGCTGGTTCTTTGAGAAGATAAACAAAATTGATAAACCATTAGCCAGACTCATCAAGAGAAAAAGGGAGAAGACTCAGATCAATAGAATTAGAAATGAAAAAGGAGAAGTAACCACTGACACTGCAGAAATACAAAAGATCATGAGAGATTACTACAAGCAACTATATGCCAATAAAATGGACAACCTGGAAGAAATGGACAGATTCTTAGAAATGCACAAACTGCCGAGACTGAACCAGGAAGAAATAGAAAATATGAACAGACCAATCACAAGCACTGAAATTGAAACTGTGATTAAAAACCTTCCAACAAACAAAAGCCCAGGACCAGATGGCTTCACAGGCGAATTCTATCAAACATTTAGAGAAGAGCTAACACCTATCCTTCTCAAACTCTTCCAAAATATTGCAGAGGGAGGAACACTCCCAAACTCATTCTACGAGGCCACCATCACCCTGATACCAAAACCAGACAAAGATGTAACAAAGAAAGAAAACTACAGGCCAATATCACTGATGAACATAGATGCAAAAATCCTCAACAAAATACTAGCAAACAGAATCCAACAGCACATTAAAAGGATCATACACCATGATCAAGTGGGGTTTATCCCAGGAATGCAAGGATTCTTCAATATACGCAAATCAATCAATGTGATACACCATATTAACAAATTGAAGGAGAAAAACCATATGATCATCTCAATAGATGCAGAGAAAGCTTTTGACAAAATTCAACACCCATTTATGATAAAAGCCCTGCAGAAAGGAGGCATAGAGGGAACTTTCCTCAACATAATAAAGGCCATATATGACAAACCCACAGCCAACATTGTCCTCAATGGTGAAAAACTGAAACCATTTCCACTAAGATCAGGAACAAGACAAGGTTGCCCACTCTCACCACTATTATTCAACATAGTTCTGGAAGTCCTAGCCACAGCAATCAGAGAAGACAAAGAAATAAAAGGAATCCAAATCGGAAAAGAAGAAGTAAAGCTGTCACTATTTGCAGATGACATGATACTATACATAGAGAATCCTAAAGATGCTACCAGAAAACTCCTAGAGCTAATCAATGAATTTGGTAAAGTAGCAGGATACAAAATTAATGCACAGAAATCTCTTGCATTTCTATACACTAATGACGAAAAATCTGAAAGTGAAATTAAGAAAACACTCCCATTTACCATTGCAACAAAAAGAATAAAATATCTAGGAATAAACCTACCTAAGGAGACAAAAGACCTGTATGCAGAAAATTATAAGACACTGATGAAAGAAATTAAAGATGATACAAATAGATGGAGAGATATACCATGTTCCTGGATTGGAAGAATCAACATTGTGAAAATGACTCTACTACCCAAAGCAATCTACAGATTCAATGCAATCCCTATCAAACTACCACTGGCATTTTTCACAGAACTAGAACAAAAAATTTCACAATTTGTATGGAAACACAAAAGACCCCGAATAGCCAAAGCAATCTTGAGAACGAAAAATGGAGCTGGGGGAATCAGGCTCCCTGACTTCAGACTGTATTACAAAGCTTCAGTAATCAAGACAGTTTGGTATTGGCACAAAAACAGAAATATAGATCAATGGAACAGGATAGAAAGCCCAGAGATAAACCCACACACATATGGTCAACTTATCTTTGATAAAGTAGGCAAGCATATACAGTGGAGAAAAGACAGCCTCTTCAATAAGTGGTGCTGGGAAAATTGGACAGGAACATGTAAAAGTATGAAATTAGAACACTCCCTGACACCATGCACAAAAATAAACTCAAAATGGATTAAAGACCTAAGTGTAAGGGCAGACACTATCAAACTCTTAGAGGAAAACATAGGCAGAACACTCTATGACATACATCACAGCAAGATTCTTTTTGACCCAGCTCCCAGAGAAATGGAAATAAGTACACAAATAAACAAATGGGACCTAATGAAACTGAAAAGCTTTTGCACAGCAAAGGAAACCATAAACAAGACCAAAAGACAATCCTCAGAATGGGAGAAAATATTTGCAAATGAAGCAACTGACAAAGGATTAATCTCCAAGATTTACAAGCAGCTCATGCAGCTCAATAACAAAAAAACAAACAACCCAATCCAAAAATGGGCAGAAGATTTAAATAGACATTTCTCCAAAGAAGATATACAGATGGCCTACAGACACATGAAAGAATGGTCAACATCATTAATCATTAGAGAAATGCAAATCAAAACTACAATGAGATATCATCTCACACCGGTCAGAATGGCCATCATCAAAAAATCTAGAAACAATAAATGCTGGAGAGGGTGTGGAGGAAAGGGAACACTCTTGCACTGTTGGTGGGAATGTAGATTGATACAGCCACTATGGAGAACAGTATGGAGGTTCCTTAAAAAACTACAAATAGAACTACCATACGACCCAGCAATCCCACTACTGGGCATATACCCTGAGAAAACCATAGGTCAAAAAGAGTCATGTACCAAAATGTTCATTGCAGCTCTATTTACAATAGCCAGGACATGGAAGCAACCTAAGTGTCCATCATCGGATGAATGGATAAAGAAGATGTGGCACATATATACAATGGAATATTACTCAGCCATAAAAAGAAATGAAATGGAGGTATTTGTAATGAGGTGGATGGAGTTAGAGTCTGTCATACAGAGTGAAGTAAGTCAGAAAGAGAAGAACAAATACAGTATGCTAACACATATATATGGAATCTAAGGGAAAAAAAAAAAAGGCCATGAAGAACCTAGTGGCAAGACGGGAATAAAGACACAGACCTAGTAGAGAATGGACTTGAGGATATGGGGAGGGGGTGGGGTGAGATGTGACAGGGTAAGAGAGTGTCATGGACATATATACACTACCAAATGTAAAATAGATAGCTAGTGGGAAGCAGCCGCATAGCACAGGGAGATCAGCTCGGTGCTTTGTGACCACCTAGAGGGGTGGGATGGGGAGGGTGGGAGGGAGGGAGATGCAAGAGGGAAGAGAAATGGGAACATATTGTATATGTATAACAGATTCACTTTGTTATAAAGCAGATGCTAACACACTATTGTAAGGCAATTATACTTCAATAAAGATGTTTGAAAAAAAAAAAAAAACATCTGAAACTTCACACACTCAGGAATAATTTGGATCTTTTTACTCTCCTTTCAAAAAATAAACAGAAAGATAGTTTGGGTTCAGTTAAAAATGTCTGTGCAATTATTACCTCAGTGAATGTATTGTCTGCCCATAATCTTCCTTCTTTTAATTTATTAGAATTAATATTTGTAGAATCATTCAAAAGTTTGTTTTTACATGTAGAGCAAAACTATCACATTTAAATATTCCATTCATTTTATAAAAGGAAAAAAAATGCCTTGCAATTGGATCCCCTAAACCTTTTTGCAACTTAAATAAAATGAATATAACAGTAAATGGAATCTATTTGTGATGCAACATATTTGTGGAAAAGTTCAAAAGGCACAATCTGCAACTGTAAGATAGAGAAATTTCTTTAGTAAAATATTTTTTGCATGTTTCAACTTAGAATTAATTGCAAAACATTAATTGCATACAAATGATTTGAGAACAGTATTACAGAGGAAAGACTATACCAATGTAAGCAGTACTGGGGACATTGTGCAAAATGTTTCCCAATCTGTACTGGTTTATTTTTGTATTTTATAAATTTTTGGTCTACTGTTTATTAGTTATTTGAAAGTGGACCAATTGAATTGAATTATTATTATTTTTTTAGAGGAGGTGGTAGAAAAATGTTTATAGAAAACAAAACAACAATAAAAAATTGTGGAAGCATCACTGCCAACCTTTCATATATGATTAGTATGATTATTTTTCCTTTTTTTTTTTTTTGATAGAGAAATTTTTGAGAGCTATCAGTTCAAGTTATTTCCAGAGTAGGTAAGCAAAAATGAAGGTATTAAAATAAAAATTCTCATATTTTTATTTATTGTATTTATTCAACTGCTTGGATCATATTTGAAGATTCAAAGCGGTTTACATTTTTGTTTTGGTTTGATTTGGTTTTCTTAAAAATAGAGATTTTTTTAATGGAAAAGTGTTATTGCATGCTGCTTGCTTTTAAGTGTTTGCTTTCATTTAATATGTTTTTGAAAGCACAGAGAAACTAAATAGCAAATTTATTTTTCAGTGATTTTTGTAAGCCTCAAATTTGTCAGCTTTCCTATTACTAGCAGATACCATTAATAAAAGCTTGCATGTGAAAATAGCCCCGACCATTTTATTTCATTCCAGCTTTCTTAAGGCATTGTAGATTGGCAAATAAAATTGTATACATTTAGGTTGTACAATGTGATTTTTAAAAGATATAGAATGTAATGATTTAATATACATATACATTTTGAAATCCAATCAAGTTAACACATCCATTACCTCACATAGTTACCTTTTTTGTTATTGTTATTTGCTTTTTTGGTGAGAACATCTAAGATCTACTCTCTTAGCAAATTTCAAGTTGTATCAACTCAATAAAAACATCTCTGGGTTTTCCTAAAGTGTATCACCATATAACCTCTCTGTGTAGTAGTTTTCATGAAGAAAAATCAGGAGACTGTATCAGGAGGGAATCTGGACAGATCCAGTAGATAGCTAAGTCTTTGTAACCCTATCTAGTTTCACCTCCTCTTCTACTTCCTTTCCCTTCAGACACCTTTTCTATAATGCCCTTTTTTGTTTGATCCCTAAAGCAGTGTGTTCTAGCCCATATGCCAACGTTTAGCTGGGTATTTTTAACCCATCAGTGTTGTGCTATTAAATCGTAAGCAAGTTGTTAAATTTATTTGTGCTACAACTGTGTATGCTTATATCATTACTTTGACCTTTCTCAAATGAAACATTTTGCCAAGTGTGTTCTATAATGTGGTGAAAGCGTGGCACAGCTTTCAATGAGTAGGAGGAAAGCAGAAGAGCAATATTGTGTCTACTAGAACGTGAAGACTTTAGCCTTTAGAGAATAAAAAAGAATAGTTCCCGCTGAAGGGTAACTAAGAGAAGGCTTGGATACTTAAATAGAAACCCAAGCATCACTGACAGTGTTCTGCCTTTTAAATAGCCCTTTAGAGTACACTGTAATCCTGCATTTTCTTCATGATCTGAGGACTATGAAATGCTCTTAGCAAACAAAACTCAGAGCTTCTTACCGTTGAGCACTCTTCATTTGTAGACATTAACCCCTTCCATTGCTAAAGTTTTGAGCTTGGGTAATGATCATTTCTGCCCTAATCTGAGTTCACTGCACTCCCATTTCCAAAAATGTATTCTATTTGGGTTGGGATACACACACTTAAAAATGTGTATGAACACAAAGAGTTTTTACACCACTGCACTGAACGTGTCTTGCAGTTTTTTGTTTATTGGGCTGTGACCCCTCCATTTATATTTTGGTAACCATTTCACCTCATAATGATTAACAAGGTGTGTATGAGTGCCAGTGCTTACCCTGTCCTAAAGGCAGAAAGGAAAAGTGTATCATTCTGGATATTAAAAGTTTTAGGGTACCTGGAAGTACTTTGAAGGAAATATTCCAGAAAGTAGAAAGTAAAGAGCCATACAATTAGGAGTCAGTAAAAGTATTTTGCCACTATAAAGGACATCAAAGATACAACCCTACATTGGAGAGATTTGCAGACATTTTTGTGGGCAATATCTGGAAGCATTGTTGCTGAGGCATACTATAAACTCAGGGGATTAGCAGAAAGCAGAGTATTTGCTAATGCGCTATGCCTGGTATGCCACACATTTTCATAGGGGCTATGCTTTGACAACTTATTTGTTCAGACATTCCAAGTTCCAAACAGTGCATCCCTGCTGTTGTATGAGCATGCATGTATCTGAAAGCGTGCATGAACAAAGAACTTGAGAATTACTAGCCTAGGGCATTCAGATTGTCATTAGCCTATTTTACAAGGAATCTTGATCAAACATTGAGTGGAATGGGATAAGGAGAATTAGCCAACAGTAACGTATACCTAGGTTAATGGCATTAAAAATGCAAGAAAAATATTTTGAAAGCCTAAAGTTGTTTGTAAAATATGAGCAATGAAACATATAAAACATAATTTAGCAAAATGTTTTTCTCTGAAGTCTAGAAATGGATTATTGAAAGCTTTTTGATAAAATGGAAAAACATTAATGGAAAAGAATTTAGATCATTTGAGTCCTGTTAGAAAATGGTAATTTCTCTGGGTACTGTCTCAAACCCTATGGAAAGGTAAGCAGCCCAGTTTTTTTAGGACATTTTATTTAGCTGTTTTCATTTCAGCCTGAGTTCTTCTCAAATTTTACTCTACAGCATGTTCTCCTCGGTTTTTTTGTTTTGTTTTGTTTTGTTAATTGCAATATCTTTCTCAAATATGACAAGTGAAAAAATTTTTATCTCCCCCATCCTTTTGAACTGAGTGCTCTATTCTAATTCCACAACTATCTGTCCAGACATTGGAGTGCATGTAGGTATCTCATTGGCTTGGTACTTCTTTTCTTTCTAATGGCAAGGCTAATACCAGTCAATATACCTATTTAAAACAAAGCAAACAACAAGACAAGGAGGCTACTGGTGATTCTGTAGAAAACTCTGTGTGTGTGGGGTGTATATGTGTGTTCAAGTGGACTCCTAGACAGATTTGATTAAATAGAGAGGAAAAAAAACAAAACAAAACATGCAATACCTATCTGTTTGGTACTATATTGATGTTTGCAGAAAATCCTTATCAAAACTTAATGACCCTAAAGGTTGATATTGATTTTCCTTTCTCCTCAGACAGTATTTCATTTGTGATATTGACTTGCCACAAATGAACCTTTGCTTAAAATACAATGTTACATGTAATAGAGCAATCCTGCACAAAAAGCTTGCAGCCCCTTGTACTCTACAAGGAGCAAAGCAGCTTGTAGCTAGCAATGGAAGGTAAAACCAGAGCCAACCCCTCTTTCTCTCTTTCTTTCTTTTTTTTAATATTTAGATTGGAACTTGATTTTTTAAATTTTTATTTATTTTAGATATGTGGGCTAGAGCTCTTAAATGTCTTATCAGTGTGAATATGGATTTGGAGCAGGAATATGTGTGAGTGCATTAGTTTCCTAGGGCTGCCATATAAAGTTTCACAAACTGGGTAGCTTAACCAACAGACATATAATTTCACCATCCTGGGGGCTAGTTTGGGATCATGGTATGGGCAGGACCATGTTCCCTCTGAAGGCTCCAGGGGAGGATGTATTCCAAGCCTTTCTCCTGACTTCTGATGGTTCCTTGGCTTGTGGCAGCATAAGTCTATCCTTCCATGGTGTTGCCCTGTGTGCTTGTCTCTCTCCAGATTTCCATTTTTCATAAGGACACTATTCATAGTGGATTAGTGGCCCTAATCTACCCTACTACAGTATGACTTCATTTTAACTTAGCTAATTACATCTGCATCAACCCTATTTCCAGATAAGGCCACATTCAGAGGTACTGGGGAGTAAGGACTTCAACATATGAATATTGCGGGGAAACAATTTAACAGTTTAACACGTATTTTGGACATTCACTACCTTTCTTATTTTATTGAATTGGTTCTTCTTTCAAACATAATTCAACAGAGGTAGGTTTTTTGTTTTTTTTGTTTTGTTTTTGTTTTTTGGGGCATTGTTTTGTTTTTTGTTTGTTCATTTGTTTGTTTTAGCATGTCCCATTTGTGCTAGACACTGAGGGGGTACTAAAATAAAGACTTAGTCTTTCTTTTTCAGTGTGTATAATCTAGTGGAAGATACACATATCTTGAGAATGCCAATATAAAAAAGACATTTTTGCATCAGAGGAGGTACAAAGCAGGATGAAAGTATGGAGACCTAATGAAATTATTGACTGAGACAGAAATTATCAACTTTGTTAAGAGTGTTTGGTGTAACTTTGATGAAGAATTAGACATTTTGTATTCCCAAAGCAACATAGATTATTTTTTAAGTTATAAGGAAGAAAGTACAACTGTGTAATGGAATGATTATTACCTGAATCCAAAGGTCATTCTTATTATCACTAAGCATAGGTCGAGAAATTATGTGTCTCTCCACCTGATATACTATGAAATGTGTAACATCACCTCAGATTTAGTTATAAAATATTTAATTTCAATCATCAAACCTTTAGAACTATCAGTTTGTAGGAAATATGGGGAATAGGGGAACAAACTAATCCACATCATGAAGACTCAACCAAAATTCAGAAGGTACAATATTCCATGGAACAATGGCCAATCTATTGAAAAATCATATCATAAAAGAGTTGTGCAATGCTAGACTAGAAGAGACATGAGAGATACAACCATTAGATGATTTAATGGTTCTGGATTATATTCAGTTTGGATAGCTGCAAAGAACATATCTGTGACAATTAAGGATAATTTGAATATAAATTGAATATTAGATAAAATAAAAGCTTATTTTTTTCTTCCAGTTTTACTGAGATATAATTGACATACAGCACTGTATATGTTTAAGGTGTACAGAATAATGATGCAGCTTACATACATCACAGAATGATTACTACAATAAGTTTAGTGAAGATTCATCATCTCATAGAGATACAAAATAACAGAAAAAGGAAAAAAAAATTTCCTGGTGTTGAGAACTCTTAGGGTTTACTCTCCTAACCACTTTCATATATTTATATAACATACAGCAGTGTTAATTATATTTATCATGTTGTACATTACATCCCTAATACTTATTTGTCTTATAATTGGAAGTTTGTACCTTTTGACCACCTTCACCCAATCCCCCCCACCACCCACTTCCCACCCCTGGTAACCACAGTTTAATTTTTTTCTTTCGATGAGTTTGTTTATTTGTTTGTCGAAGTATAATTGACCTACAGCGCTGTTAGGTCCTGGTGCATAACATAGTGATTCGGTTTTTCTATACATTACAAAATGATCACCATGATAAGTCTAGTTACCATCTGTCAGCATACAAATTTATCACATTATTGTTGACTGTATTCCCCATGCTGTACATTTCATTTCCATGACTCATTTATTTTGCAACTGGAAGTTTGCACTCCTTAATCTCATTCAACTATTTCACTCATCCCCCACACCCCTCCCCTCTGGCAATACAAAAACTTATTGATATGGAAAAGTTACATTTGTAATTGCAAAAAATTAATTGAAAAAATCAGTTCATATAAGATAATGTACAATATGATCTCACTTTGGTGAAAAATATAAATATTATATACACAGAAAGTTATCTGGAAAAATATACCCTAAGGTATAAGTAATTAAAGTCTTTGGATAATAAGAAAATTGTGTTTTTATTTCTATATTTTTGTTTACCTGTGTTTTTTTGTGTCTATAATGACATCTTTTAAGGTTGTAGTATTATTTTAACAAAAAAAACACAATAAAAATAAATTGGGATAAGGATAAACGGAAGTGTAGAGCACTTTATAGGGTCAGTCTTATTGTTTTCATAACCGTTCAGCCTCCCAAATCTTGCATCCTTTTTATTCACTCCCACCTGTTATCACATGATCAGTATGTATAAGCCTAGCCCTATCCTAGACTCTGGATTGGTTCTATCTTTAGTTGAGAAAAGTCATACTTCAGTAGTTTGATGTTAATTATATTAATAATATTATTATCAAATGATACTTTCTGCTTATTTTACTCTGAATTTGGGATCTCCTTCAACCTGGGACAGAATAAATTAGTGCCATGATTCCTTGATTTCATAATTTGCATCAGGCTTAAGTATAGAGCTGTACTTAAGTGTCTCTTTCTTTTTGGAGTTGGGAGAATTTCATCACATCCTTGTGTCCCACCCTGCAATGCAAGTTTTACACTAACTACCTGGAGGTAAGTCAAATTTCATAGGTTAAGGGCACAGTCCTCCAAAACACTACCCTCACTTTAGACACCACCTTCAAGCTCAGAGGTTCTGAGGCCACCTACACTTCTGATGAACTGGCTACAAACTGGGGGTTCCTACTACCCTTCAGATTTGATAATTTGATAGAACAACTCACAAAATCCAGGAAAGTGCTATGTTTACAATTGCAGTTTTATTATAAAGAATAAATTATGACTAACCAAAATAAAAGACCCATAGTGTAATGTGTGAGAGGGTGCTAAATAAAGAGCTTCTGTGTCTTCCTTGTGGACATTTCCCTTTTCCAGGTAACAGTATGTATCACTAACCAGGACTTCACTTGAGTTTTGAGTCCATGCCAGTGGGATTTTGTTATATTGACATGATTGATTGAATCATTAACCATGGGATTAAATTTCAGTCTCTCACTCTCTTTCCTCTCCTAGGAGGTTGGGCTGATATTACAATCTCAAATTCCCATCCCTCCAGTCACATGGTTGGTCTTTCCAGCATGGCCAGCCCCCATCCTGAAACTATCTCAGGGCCTGCCAGGAATCGCCTCACTAGCATAAACTCAGGTGTGATCCAAGGGACCAACCTACCATGAATAATAGAGACACTTCTATCCGCTAATCTGATCTAAGCCCTTTTAACTACAACATTGTCTTATCTGCTGCCGTTTTATTAGCATTGTCTCAACCACTGTGCTTAACCTGCCCTGCCGTGCTTTCTCTCATCACTGCCAGCAGGGTCTTCCTTCTGGTGAACATGGCCATCCTGAAGGGAGTGACCATCTCAGATTCTCTTCTTTCTTGCTCTGGTCTATCTCACCTCCCTCTGAATTCTAAGCTTCAATTCTGGTATTAGTGTCAGAGAGCATTGCTTTTTTGGTCTCTATCAAAATGGAGTTCAATTAGCTAAGTGCTCATGTTCTTTTGACTCAATGGACTCGTAAACCCTTTTTTTTTTTTTTTTTTGTTCAGGTAGCTGCTGTAAGGTGATAGTATTGTCCTGGAATAAAATGCTAATCCATTATCATATGGGAAGGATGACTTTTGAAACAGATCTGTTTATGAGTAATCATTTCTGACTGATCAAACTATTACTTGAATGTAACTACTGCTTTCCTTACTATAACTACTGTTTTCACATAGCTATTACATAATTTTTCAAAATCATCCAGTATTTACAGAAGAAGCCTAGATTCAATCTGACCCTTGTTAAAATCTTGTCTTAAACATGTGCCCACATGTAGCTTTGGTTATTCTCCAGTCTCTAGCTTTCAGGACCTTAAATATTTGCTAAAAGCCATCCATAATGCCTACTCTATTCAACGAAGTGATCTGAAAGCTTAAGCATCAATCCTGAAGTTATCTGGAGTAGTATTCTACTGCTATCAAAAAGCCCTATCAGAAATACAATATTTTTCTCCTGACGGAAAAGTGCTAGAAACTTTGTTGTTCTTATTGCTAAATGAGGATATTTTAAAATAGATATTTTTCCTAACAGTAAACAATGTTAGGGCAGCATTTTTGACAACAGCAGCAACATCAACAAAATGTTCAGTTTACTTATTTCATTCTTTCATTAAGCTTATATTTATAACACATGTGCAATTATTATCAGAATTTTGTGGTTGGGAGCGAATATAATGTTGATATCTTTACCTTTGAGTTCATTTCTTTTACCCAAAGTAACCATCGAAATTTATGGTAAATATTATTAAAATTTAATCTATAAAACCATGAACTTACATCCAAACAGTGAGATTGACTGGCGTGTGGGCTTAAAACCAGTGCCACATGTTCATGTAGTATTTAGCATATGTATTAGTGGCACTTTATAAAAAGAAATACTGGTTACTGTTTGATTATAATAAATGCGGAAATACAGATGGACATCCGTCCAATAAATTTGCCTTTTAATAATAATGAAGAAAACATTTTTTTTCCTGAAAGCATGGGTTGTCATTCAACAGTGTATATATTCACTGTCTTCTCATTGTCAGATGTTATAATTCTGATGAGTATCCCTTGAGTAAGAGAACTGATGATCAAATTTTGTAGGACTGAAAGTGAAGGAAAATGATTTTGATTTTTAAAACAGAAAAACTAAAAGACATGAAACATACGAAGACTTCAAAAACTGCAACAATTTTGGCTTAGGTAGCAGAATTCAGCTTATAAAAGTTATGCAAATTGATATTGCCCAACATTTTCTAGGTGTACAACTTCATCTCTAAAAATGGTAATAGTAATAAAAGGCTAATGACTTAGTGTTAGTAAAATGATAAGTATATTACAAGAGTCATAAACTATAGGACGGTACTAAATGTCACAGGCAGTGCTGATTTATCTAGCAGGACTTATAGGGTTAAAGGGCATCAAGGAGAAGGAGCCAGAGATTTAATGTGTGCTGAGAGCCATGGGAGATGTGTTATTTTGCTTGGAAGTTAGCTAAGTGAATAATTTAAACTACAGATGTCCTACATTATCTGTGATAGTCTAGGCTCTGCACAAGTTGTTGGGAATGCTGGTAAACAAAAATAAGCCCCATTCCTGATTCCATGAAACATACAAATTACTGGGGGAGATTAATGTTATTACAAAACATTAAAAAACATAAAAACATTAAAAAAAGTGTTCAATATTTCTTATCTATTTTTTACCTCTTCAATACATTAATACATAAAAAGGAATTCATAAATACAAACTAAAATAAATGCTCTTAAGGAAAGAAAAACAAAAACAAAACATAAAACATACAATACAGATCAGTCAGTTCCAAACTTCCACTCCATATGCCCAATAGAATTTTGAAAACTTACGTACCTCCTCACACATGTTTAACTTGACACTTGAATTTATTTATCTTAAATTTTATATAGTTGCAAAAGTTGTTTCCAACATATGGGAAATCTTGACTAATAACATATTGTATCACTCTTTTAAGTATATTTAATGCAATCAAAAAATTATAATAACCTGATACACTTTTCCAACATTCAAACAATTCAAATCAGCTCTTCTTTAACACTTGAAAGATGTATTCCTTTTTTTTTTTTTTTTTTACTATTTGAACTGATATTTCCATTCCATGACATTTAAATATCTTTATCAAACACATTTTTATGCTTATCATACTTATCTACAAATACATACATATGAAAAATTTTAAATCTTTTTTCTCATGTTCACGAGATGCTAAATATTTAAAAATATTTTCTATGCTGACTAATCAATTCAATTAGTATTTTTATGCAAATAGTTATATTATAAATTTAGAAAAAGACTTGTAAATTAAAATTTTATTTGAAATACATCTCATGAGATTAAGCATGATCCCACTTTTCCTATACATTTAATGACAGAAAACTATGTAAAGCTAAAAATGAATTAACCAGATAGCTAGCAAATTATTTATTATTATTAAATGGAGGAAAGTATATTAAATATTTTTATGATTAACTAATATAAATATTGACTCAAATTAGAGTATTTTATAATGAAATTGGTTTGAGTAGACTTGAAAAATACTTCATTGTATAAGAAATCCTAAATCTGAAAAAAACGCAAGAGTTTTGTTGGTGGACTTTATCTGCTAATCTTGATAAATTTTCTATTCTTGGAAAACATTCCAGCAGTATTTAAAAGATTTCATATTGTTAATCTACACTTCTGGATTTTCTGTGGTAAATCCCCCCGACCACACCCATTTCATGACAAACCCTGGAGACAAGTATTGAGGATTGCCGCAATGATTTATTTTTATTTAATTACATGAAATAAAAATGTGTTCAATATTTCTTACCTATTTTTTACCTCTTCAGTATTTCTGGTCTCTTGGCTTTGCACTCTGTTGTGATTCTCTCTCAAGGACAATGCATTTTTTGATGATGTGGGGGAGAGAGAGGGAATGGAAGAATCTAAATAGGTAACGAAGAGTTATTTGGCAGGCTCAGACCACAAACTGTTTTATATCTGCATTTCTAATATAAAAATAGTACAAAATACCAAAGTTCAATGCCAGATTTTACCCTCAACAGAAATATTTATTGCAAGAAAGTTCAGGAAGGTCAAAAGTTTCCATATCTATTAGAGAAACTTCCCTTTTATTTCGCACCCAGGAGGTTTTCAACCCCAGGGCAGTGCAACACAGCAAGAGTTGAGGTGTGTGTGTGTGTGTGTGCGTGCGTGCGTGCGTGCACGCACGTGTGTGCACATGCTGTGTGCATGTCCACAAGGTGGTTGGAGAGAGGTAAGGGGTTGGGGGGTGGTCAGTTTTTGAAAGTTGGTAGAATGCATTTAGGTACTGCTTTCTTATTACTCTCCTAACATAGTTTACTTATGAAGTTGAGGATCCACAAATGGATATCCCTAAAAGTATCCATGTTCAAATGTTTTTTGGAAAGTACCCAAGTTTGAAGATCACTGACCTAGGCAGAAAGTGATACCTGATCTGAAGTCTAAAGAAAGGCAGAAAGTGATACCTGATCTGAGATCTAAAGAATGGTATAAAATTATCCAAAAATAAAATAATTTGCTAGTCTTTCCTGTGTTACTACATAACCTGAACAGACTGATTTGATATAACTGCTTATGTAGTGATGATGTGGTCATTATAGTTGTTTTTTTTTAATTAGCTGTTATCAGTCAAAATTTGATTATGTCATTTAACTCTGAAGTGGTACATCATGGTTAATTTTTGTAACCCTCGTTCAAATTGCAAAATCCATTCCGACATTGTCATTGAGAAAATTAAGGTTAAACTTGGGATATTCCTTTTGCCGTAAATCACCATATATAGTAGTGTCTGAAGGCTACCAGGAAAAAATATATATTGTCCAGGATTTGGAAATGGGCAAAAAAAAGATTACTGGGTGTTCTTTCAGTGCTCAGCACGTCTACAGGACTCTCCTGGGATTACATGGTGAGAATGAGGATGGGGGAGGGAGTTGTATCTTTCATTGTCTTTCTATAGAGTAGGCTGTTTTACAACTCTATAGAGATAGAAGCCAGTTTGTAGAAAACTGATAATAATGCAATGATTCTTGGTCATAGTAATACAAATGAATCATCTGCAGTAGGGGTGCATTCATTTCTGCCTTATAGAAAAGTTCACCCCAACACAAAGATTTATTTGCCTTATAAAATACTAACTGGTTTGCATCTATTAACAATTTCATTTCCACACTCCTGATGGCCCATACGTACAAATTCTTTGAACTGGTCCTAACGTCTGTTTTAGTCGACTTGGGCTGCCATAATAAATACCATAGACTGGGTGACTTAAACAACAAATATTTATTTCTTATGGTTCTGGAAGCTAGAAGTCCAAGATCAGGGTGCCAGTAAGGTTGGGTTCTTGGTGAGGACTCTCTTTCTGGTTTTGTCCTCACACGGCCTTTTCTTATTGTATGCATGGACAGAGAGAGAGAGAAAGAAAGAGAAAGAAAGGAAATATCTCATATCTCTTTTTCTTAAGGGCATTAATCCCATAACAGGGGCTCTACCCTTACAACCTCATCTAACACTAATTACCTCCCAAAGGTCCTACCTCCAAATACCGTTACATTGAGATTAGGGCTTCAGCATGAAAATTTGGCCAGGACACAAACATTCGGTCCATAGCAACAACTTACTGGTTACTTCATTAATTAATGTGTCAAATGAAATATTTGATACCTTTGACATTTTACATTAGCATTAGAGTCATTTTTTAGTTTTTTGAAAATTTGACGCAGAGGAATATTAGGGGAAGCAAGCAC